>NC_057812.1:606090990-606368579 GCF_018294505.1 Triticum aestivum
GAACAATAGCCCACCCCACCGCTTTGCAAAAATAGGGACAGAGCAGCTCGGGACAATACACACGACCTTTGGCGGGATCTAGACAGCAGAGCAAGACACACCAGATCAATCTATGGATCGCGAGGACGCTTCCCGACTCGGGATGACGGCCACCTATTCGGACGTGACAAACCTATTCACACCCGGGCCGATAACCGCAGACAAACTTCATCGGAGGTGCGACGTGACATGGCCCGATATAGAGGCGCCGCACACCCTCTGTGCTTCACAGATGAGGTGCTGGATCATGAATTCCCTGAGGGGATCAAACCCGTGAATATTGAATTATACGACGGAACAACCGATCCCGTAGTGTGGATCAAAGATTTTATTCTCCACATCCACATGGCCCGAGGAGATGACCTCCACGCTATCAAATACCTCCCATTAAAGCTCAAAGGACCAGCTCGCCACTGGCTGAACAGCCTGCCTGAAAATTCCATTGGCAGCTGGGAGGACTTAGAAGAAGCCTTGCTCGACAACTTCTGAGGTACATATGTCTGGCCACCCGATGACGATGACCTAAGAAACATAGTTCAACAACCCGGAGAATCAGCCAGAAAATTCTGGGCTAGGTTCCTAACCAAAAAGAATCAGATCGTTGACTGTCTGGATGCCGAAGCCCTAGCGGCCTTTAAACACAGCATCCGTGACGAATGGCTAGCCCGCCACCTCGGCCAAGAAAAGCCAAGGTCCATGGCAGCCCTCACGGCACTTATGACCCGCTTTTGCGCGGGAGAAGATAGTTGGCTGGCTCGTAGTACAAACACAGCCAACGAAGCAGGCCCCTCCAAGGCCAAAAATAGCACCAGCAAGCTCCGGCGCAACAGACACAAACGCCGAAGCAATGGCGATAACACCGATGACACCACTCATCACGCCGGATTCAGCGGCCCCAAATCCGGCAAGCGAAAGAAGCCCTATAAAAGGAACGGCGGAGAACCATCCAGCTTGGACCGCATACTTGATCATCCGTGCCAGATACATGGCACCCCAAACAAACCGACCAACCATACTAACAGAGATTGTCGGGTCTTCAAGCAAGCCAGCAAGGTAAATAGCGAAAACAAGGAAGGGGAGTCGCAGAGCGAGGACAAAGATGAGGAGCCCCGGCAGCCGAACACTGGGGGGCAGAAGAAATTACCGCCTCAAGTCAAAATGGTGAACATGATATATGCTACACACATCCCCAAAAGGGAGTGCAAGCGCGCACTTAGGGACGTTTACGCGGTAGAGCTAGTCGCCCCAAAGTTCAACCCATGGTCGTCATTCCCGATCACCTTCAATCATAGTGATCATCCAACTAGCATCCGTCATGCCGGTTCGGCTGCATTGGTACTCGACCCAATCATCGATGGATTTCACATGACATGAGTCCTAATGGACGGTGGTAGCAGCCTCAACCTGCTCTATCAGGATACAGTATGCAAAATGGGCATTAATCCCTCACGAATCAAGCCCACGATAACTACCTTTAAAGGAGTTATACTAGGCGTAGAAGCCCATTGTACGGGCTCGATCACGCTGGAGGTGGTCTTCTGTTCCCCAGATAACTTCCGAAGCAAAGAGCTAATCTTCGATATCGTCCCCTTCCGCAGCGGCTACCACGCACTGCTCGGACGAACCGCGTTCGCTAAATTCAACACGGTGCCGCATTATGCTTATCTCAAGCTCAAGATGCCCGGTCCACGCGGCGTCATTACAGTAAATGGACACACGGAATGTTCCCTCCGCACAGAGGAGCATACCGCATCCCTAGCAGCAGAAGTACAAAGCGGCCTTCTCAAGCGGCACCATAATCTGGCCGCCGAACCCCTGGACATCGTCAAGAAGGTCCGGACTACACTGCAAAAGGGCAGCTCGGCTCGTCAAGAGCTGAATTAGTAAATTCGGCCTCCGTCCCAGCCCCGATGAGGAAAGGGCATCCGTACCACGCGTACATAATTATGCACTCAAAACCTCATGGGTACCGACGGAGGCATAACTCGCTCGCGATCCACAGTGCGGCTTGACCGACCCTGGGATTCACACGCGTTTATTTTTTTCTTTTTTATTATCAGGGGTCTTTTATCTTTTCATGGTCTATATGGACGACCTGCTTGTAGAACACACCAAGGAGGCAACAAACTCTAGCATACAAGGGAATCCCCAGGTGGTCTCTATTAAACGATTGCCATACTTGTTTTACATACCCGCACGTAGCTCGCCTTGGTTGCGACATGTTAAATAGCTTTACTTGCTTATCACATTACTCGCACAAAGTACGCCTCGACATACTAATTACATCACAATGGTGAATAAATGGTGGCGTCAGCTTATTACTTAATTTTTCCCGTTTCCTCACCTTTGTGTATATTACTTATTACATGCGTACACTATGGTACGTATTACTGCGCCAGGGGCTTCATTACACCCCGTTCTACGGCAATAAAATTCTGAACACTTTTCAGTATAGTTCGGCACCCCGAACTTATAGCATTATATGCATTGGCTCCGAATCATGTCTTTGGTCAATAATTGGGTTGCCCGGCTCCTGTGCTTACTACCTTATGTTCCGCTATATAGGCTAGGGTAGTAAAGGGAGAACTACTGTGATTGTGTCCCGGTTCTTCCGGACGAGCACCTCAGTAGAGAAAGCCAAAAACTGACTGTCATGATGCGGCGAGAGCCGGTCAGTTGTTCGAGGGGTTCCAAATCGTTAGAGATTTTTTTTCGCTTCTTGCGAAGAATCGGTTCCTCCGATTAGGCATGTATAACCCCCCTAGTTTGGCTTTCCGAATACCAGGGGCTTCACCAAACTTTTTTAATTGTCAAACTCCTATGGCTAAGTGAGGGTGGTAAAGGCCGCATAGTCTGATTGCCTTGTTCGTTGCGCTAAACACCTCCTTTTAGGACCAAAATGTGGAGTAAAGAGTGTTTAGATTTATCCTGAACACCCCCGTACTATCTACATGGGGGCAGAAGCCGACGACTGGTCAAGCCTCAGATTTCATAAATGGCTGCACAGGAGGTAAAATGTAAATCACAAGCATTATAATACATAACATCATTGTTCCATAATATAGGACAGGATAATGCAAATGTTCTCATGGGAATATAATATCCTCTGAACATTGTTCCGCCACAAGGCGGGACCCCTCCAGGACGCCATCAAACTAGAGCTCGGGTCAACGATGCTCCTTGCCCTCCGGCGGACCCTCGGTCATCAGCTTCTTGGCATCCAGCTTTGCCCAATGCGTCTTGACACGAGCAAAGGCCATACGCGCACCTCCAATGCAGATCGACCGCTTCACGGTTTCGAGCCGCGGACAAGCATTTACAAGCCACTTAACAAGTCCGAAATAGCTGCTAGGTACAGGCTCGGCAGGCCACAGCCGGACTATCAGGTCCTTCATGGCTAGCTCTGCTGACTTGTGCAGCTCGACCAACTGCTTTAGCTGGTTGATGAAGGGCAACGGATGTTTGGGTCCAAGATACTGGTACCAGAATAGCTTCTCCGTAGACATCCCTTCTTCGGCTCTGTAATGCTCGATAGCATCTGATATACTGCGCGGCAGATCCATAAACGCCCCTGGAAAACCCAAATTCGGATAAGTACAAGGAATGTTTCTTCTACATACTTGTGTTGCATGGTGAAAGAATTACCCGCCGCAATATCCCTGGCCACCTGGATTTCCTGGAGGGCGTTCTGGGCTTTGGCTCGTGCATCCTGTGTGCTCTGGTGGGCCTTCACCAGTTCAGACTCTTGCGCCTTACAATCACGCTCCAAGGACTCAAATCTCTTGATCGCTCCCTGGAGTTGTTGCTGCGCCTCGCCGACCTAGGCCTCGTGCTTCTCGCGCGCGGCACGTTCCTTGGCCTCTTTGTCCTCGGCCTCGGCCAACACCTTCTTGAGGGATGCCACCTTGGTCATGGCCCCTAATAAAGTTCATGACAACTCAGTCTGGACAGATTATTCATTTTTTCTTAAAATATACCAGTAGGTCAGCACATACCTTGGCTATCCTCTAGCTGCTTCTTTATGAGGCCGAGCTCTTCCTCGACCCGCTCCAGTTTCCGCTTCAGTCCGGAGACCTCTGCAACATGAGCGGTGGTATCCTACAGTGACACCTGCTTATTTACAAAGACAACTTATGTTAGACTCCTGCGATAATTCTTTTCGATCCTCTGTTCGCATTTTTCTTTCCGAACACCAAACAGAGCATCAGGGGCTACTGTCTATACTGTGATATTCTTCCTACAAACGCATTACTTACCTCAAAGCCTGATAGAAGGCTAGTGCAGGCTTCAGTCAGTCCGCTTTTCACGAACTGGACCTTCTCTATTACCGTGCCTATAAGGGCGCGGTGTGCATCCACAATAGAGGAGCCTCGTAGCGCCTCCAGCAGGTTATCCGCTGCCTCTAGTTGGATAGAGGTCACCGGTGGAACAGGCACATTCCCTCCTTTCGGGGCATGCCGTTTGCTGGACTTCGGAGCCTCATAGGTCTCCGGAATGGTATCCGCTCAGGTGCGAAGGGAACCCGGCCCCTATTGCTAGTCCCCACAGGGGCTTTTCCCCCATGCATCCGGCAATTGAGGAATCGTCCTGGGGCACCACCCCGACGATCTCCGGAACCCCCCCGGTCGGGCAAGGTCTTTTGCGACACCACCTCGTTGTCACCCTTGTGAGAGACGGAATGAGCAGGTGGCAGAGACATGCTAGCCATCTCCTTTGCATCTAGCGATCCCTCTGACGAGGATCGTGGGGAGTCATCACGTGCTGGACTGCAATAACAAGGTTTAAGGTATATCAATATTACAAACTGGGAAGGCTAGATGTTTTTGGATCCTGGTACTTACGAGACGACCCGAGGCTTGGTACGGCGAGGTCGCTCTGGACTGCTGTCAACATCCCACACGGAGTTGTCCGCGTGGGAACCGCTAACCCTCTTAGGCGCTTTCGCCTTTGGATCTGCGGGGGCCTCTCTCTTCTTCCTCCCCATTTTAGGTGGGTAGTCGCTTTCTTCTTCCTCTTCGTCATCGTCATCAGCGGACGAAGAGGAAGTCTTGTCTTCGGACATCACGTCCGAAGCGCCTCTTCGGCGAGGGCCCTTCTTGGCCCCTTTGGCCACTTTCTTGGCCATCTTCTCTGGCACCTCATAAGGTGCTGGAAAAAGCATTTTCGTCAATAACGGGAATTCTTGGTCTTAGGGCAGCGGAGCCGGACTGTTAATCCCCTCCGCTATCTTGATCCAGGCCTGAAAACATGGGTAGGAAAGCTTAGGCTTTTTTCTCAAAACATTAAAAGAACTCACCGGGTTAGCCTGGCGTTTTAAGCTAAGCCCACGATCTTCGGTCGTGGGTGGTGGCATCTCACCGGCCTTGAAGAGCACTTTCCAGATTTCTTCGTGCGTCGTGCCAAAGAACTCTAGTAGCATCTGGTGCTTGACCGGATCGTACTCCCACAGGTAGCAAGTCCGGCATTGGCACGGAAGGACCCGACGGATGAGCATGACCTGGACCACGTTGACGAGTTTGATCTTTCTATCCATCATGTTATGGACACACGTCTGGAGCCCAGTCAGCTTGTCCGAGGGACCCCATGCCAGGCCCCTCTCTTACCAGGAGGTGAGCCACATCGGGAATCCAGATCTGAATTTGGGGGCCGCCACCTAGTTGGCGTCGCGTGGCTCGGTGATATAGAACCACCCCGATTGCCACCCTTCCACCGTCTCCGCGAATGAGCCTTTGGGGCAGGTAACATTGGGCATCTTGCCCACCATGGCGCCTCCGCACTCTGCTTGTTGGCTGCTCACCACCTTCGGCTTCACGTTGAAGGCCTTCAACCATAGGATGAAATGAGGTGGGATGCGGAGGAAGTCCTCGCACACGACAATGAATGACGTGATGTTGAGGATGAAGTTGGGGGCTAGGTCATGAAAGTCTAGCCCGTAGTAAAACATTAGTCCATGGACGAAGGGGTGGAGAGGGAAGCCCAGCCCGCAGAATAAATGTGTAAGAAACACAACCCTCTCGTGGGGCTCTGGAGTAGGGACGATCTGTCCCTTATACGGGAGTCGGTGAGCGATCTCCTTGGCCAGATATCCGGCCTCCCAGAGCACCTTTATATCCTTCTTCTTGATGGAGGAGGCCATCCACTTACCCCCAGCTCCGGATCCGGACATTTTTGGAGTGCTTCCTTGGTTGATGGAAAAGCTAGAAGCTTGGGCGCTGGAGCTCAGGGACGGAAGGACTAAGGAGGAGCTGAGGTGTGGGTGAAAGAAAGGGAATTCTTATCCCCTTATAAAGGCTGTGAATATCAAGCGTCTCCCCACTCTCCTTAAACTCACCTATTCCCAAGGGCCGTGCTAATGGCACGGTTGGGCCGCCCACGCCCGTATTGATGAGAATCCCGTAATAAGGGGGCATGATCTCTGCTTCGACAAGACGTGCCAATGGCAACCGCGTCTCGAAACATGGAGCAGCAGACGAAAAACGGTCCGAAATTATGACCGGACAGACATTATGTCATATTGTAAAAGCTGTCAGCGGATTAGACTCGTGTAAAAATATATATTCTCTCTATGGTTATGTATGGTGTGTATGAAAGTCCGGATACTATCATCTCATCGGAAGACTATCTTGAAGTTGGGATAAAAGGGAACCCGCCTTGCAATGTCGAAAACAATCTGCGCGCCAGACTCCTCGTCATTGAAGCCAGGTTCAAGGGCTACTGATGGAGTCCTGGACTAAGGGGTCCTCGGGCGTCCGGCCTATTATGTAATGGTCCGGACTGATGGGCTATGAAGACATGAAGGCTGAAGACTGTACCTGAGTCCGGATTGGACCCGCCTTGGCGTGGAAGGCAAGCTTGGCGACCGACTATGAAGATTCCTTCTTATGTAACCGACTCTATGTAAACCCTAGATCCCCCAGTGTCTATATAAACCACAGGGGTTAGTCCAGAAAGGATATATTCATTACCATAGTCATACAGGCTAGGCTTCTAGGGTTTAGCCATCACGATCTTGTGGTAGATCAAATCTTGTAACACTCATATTCATCAATATCAATCAAGCAGGACGTAGGGTATTACCTCCATAGAGAGGGCCCGAACCTGGGTGAACATCGTGTCCCCTCTCTCCTGTTACAATCAATCCTAGATGCACAGTTCGGGACCCCCTACCAGAGATCCGTCGGTTTTATTGGCCGACGGCTCGAGCAGATGCACAGGACCTTGTCCAACGTTGCATCGGATGCCAACTCTTTGCCAATCAAAGCCATATGCCTCCCACCGCCTTACAAACAATCCCCATCACTTGGCCTTTTGCGGTCTGGGGACTCGATATGGTTGGACCCCTTAAAGGGGAAGCCATAGGAAAAAATATCTATTGGTTATGCTGGACAAATTCACTAAGTGGATAGAGGCTAAGCCGGTCAAAACGGCTGAGTCCGGGCCGGTGATAGACTTCATATCCGGTGTTGTGCACCGTTATGTTGTCCCACACAGCATCATCACTGACAACGGCTCCAATTTCGCAGCCGACGAAGTAAAAACCTGGTGTACTAATCTGGGTATTAAACTCAATTACGCCTCCGTCTACCACCCACAAACCAACAGTCAAGTCGAACGAGCCAACGGTCTTATTATGAGCGGCATCAAGCCCAGACTAGTGCAGTCCTTGAAAGAATCAAACAAGCTCTGGGTTGAGGAGCTCGACTCCGTACTCCGAGGGTTGCGGACCATGCCCAACCGCACTGCCGGATACACACCTTTCTTCATGGTGTATGGTGCAGAGGCCGTATTGCCCTGCGATATTATTCATGACTCACCTCGATTGCGTATGTATGAAGAGAGAGAAGCCGAGCTTGATCGGCAGGATGGCCTAGATGCCCTGGAGGAGGAACGCGATGTCGCAAAAGCCCGTTCAGCATTTTAGCAATAGCGGGCTCGAAGATATCAAAGCAGAGAAGTACAGACCAAGACTTACAACGTTGGCAAACTCGTTCTACGCCTGCCGGAGAAGAAAAAGGACAAACTCAAGACCAAAAATGGGAGGGTCCCTTCATAATTGACGAAGTTCTCACCGGAGGAGCGTACCGTCTTCGTGATGCATCAGACAATCGCCTCGAGCTGAACCCCTGGAACACGGCCAGACTTCGAAGATTCTATGCCTAGCGCCAAACCCCGTGTTCATCCCGTCCTCCCCTGTAGTTTCCATTATTTTCTCTCTCTTTTTTGATTACTTTCTTCTTTCTTGCTTTAAAGCTTTGGTACGGCTAGACCGCACAACATCGACACATACATCTTTAAATATGTATGTCACTTGTACTTGGGGGCTTCTTGGACAGAAGTTCTTGTCATTCCTTGAGCATTAAGCTCCTCACATATGAGTTTTTCCATATGTACCTTTTCTTTGCCACTATATGCATCGATATGACTTAAGTTTTGGCCAAGCTGGGTTGCCTGGCTCCTGTGCTTATACCCTACGTTCCGGTTAGTTCGGCTAGGGCATAAAGGGAGCACCTCTGCGATTGTTACTGTCGGGTCATCCAGATGTGTACCTCAGACTGGGTGAAGCCGAAAGCTAGCGTTCTTAAGGGAACATTCGGTCGGTGAATTAAAGATGTTTTCTAAACTCACTCCATTGTGCACCCCCAGAAGTCATACAAATTGTGGTGCTCACATCACAATTCATACATGTACATTAAATGCATGCACACCCAGAGAAAGGAACCCTTAACGGAACTATTCTCTCTGGAAGATGTTTCTTACGATATCAATGTAATATAACATAGCTAGCTGGATACAACTTGTCTGTTCAAGCAACTATGACCCCTACGCCTAGTTTTCCAGGCATACCCCGGCCTGTTCGGCCGCGACGGTATTCGAAAACACTCCGCACCTTCAGTCCAGAGGTTGAAGCGAAAAGGTCTGCCATGACAAATGATATACAATTCAGCTAGACGAGGAAAGTACACAGTCACTTGGACTCGAACACCTCTTCCTCTACAGCTTCCAACAGGCAGTCTAACTTACAATCCTATTGAGAATATTTGGCGGCCACCTCTACTTGGTCATATACTATACTAACGGGAATTTCTTCCTCATTCGGCCCTACCGGCCCGACACAAGCCATGTGATTAGGATCCAGCTTGGTATAGCGCGTCTTCACCATGGCCCAGGCCTCTCATGCACCCTCTTGGTAGGCAGATATCTTCCACAGCCGGATACGCCGCCGCGCTCCCTTGAATAGCTCTACCAGCTTCTCTATGCTTCCTGGAGGGGAGTCGGATGGCCATAAAGCCTTGGCTACACTCTACATAGCCTGCCGAGCTTGCTCGTGCAACTGCGACAGCTCTTGTAGAAGATCATTTGATGATCCAGACACTTCCTCTTCGGGGTGGTTCGTCAACACACCTGCAATTACAGCTATATCAGCTACCGCTACCTCCAAACTGTTATAAGATAAAATCGGCCACATACTGAATATGCCTCCTCGGAGCTTCTTGTTATCCTTCACAGAGTCGGCTAGCTGCGCTCACACATCTTTCAGTTCTTCACCTAGGTTGATGTTCGAATCCTGGAGTTTCTTTTTCTCTTCAATGACCTTTGTCAATACACGCTCGCCCACTGCTAGTAGCTTTTTGGCTCCGTGTTCTTCGCTTCGAGCGGCGTCCAGCTGCTCTCGTACTTGGTCTAAATGATCCATCACAAAGATTAGAACCCAGATATCGGTGTAGCATTATGAATTTTCGATAGAGGAAAATATTACCTGGAGATGCCTTGTATTTCTCCAGTTCGGCGTTAGCAGCAAGCAGCTGGCGCTGACACTTTTCTAGTTCCTGAGCCAGTCGGGTATACTTCTCCGTAAGCACCTGGTTGTACATTGATCCTTAAATCAGTTGTTTCAACTCCTTTAAGTCTCGGGGGCTACTGGCATATGGTTATCATAGTTAGACAAAGCGAATTTACCTGCACATCTTTCAAATGTTGCTTTGTGGCCCTGTTAATCCCATCTCGAGCAGCCCAGATGTATGCATCGGCTATGTTGAAGGCGTTAAACGACTCTTCTGAAAAGCCAGGATCTTGTAAAATGGCCCGACGGCGCCGATGATTCATGGCACTCTCCACTTCCGAGTTGGTGACGGACAGTCCGGTGTTTTCCCCGCATCATCCGGGTCCTCGGCTGGAGGACAGTCCGGCGTTGTCCCCGCATCAGCCCCCGTCTGCACGGCAGGATTTGAATCCTAGCTGCGGGAAGTACAACCGCTTGAACTTCCGGATATAGTTCGGCGCACCTTCCTCCTGACACATGGAAAGCGGGAAGGTCACGGTTGGACGTGACTGCTCAGGTGTGGGTTGGTAAATTCATACCTCTTCGATGAAGGCACGGCCATGTCTTTGTTTGCTTTCCTCTTGGAAGGCTTGCCTGGCGCGGGAGCCGATCTCCTCGAGATCGCCGAATGTCTCCCCTGTGAAGCACGATACAGTGCGATGGGTGAGGCAGAATAAGAGCACTCTTTTAGAAAAGGTGTTTCTTAATTATTTACATGTGAAGTAGGAAGAAGGCTAGGGTAGTCAGCGGTAATGGCCACTTCTGTGCCGTCATAGCTTGTCTGGTAAAACACTCCCCTCCCGCGAGCCCCACGAATATATCTGGATCCTCTTCAAACCCAGGATCTAGTTCCCGGTTGTGGATCTCCGACTGTGGGGTAGGACTATGAAGTCCTTCGATGACCTTCCGCCAGTACTGTCATAACAAACAGACTTGAAATTTATCAAAAGTAATATGGAAGCGGAATGAGTGGAATCAAGGGGTCGAAGCTTACCCAACTAGGAGGATTATACATAGAATATCCATCTCTGTGCTTAATGCGAAGAAACTCCTCTTCCTCCCCTTTAAAAAGCTCGGCCAATATTTTGGCCAGAGCGGCGGGGGTATCCGGACCCTTCCGGCCATAACGGGAGGCGTCATCATCTCCATTGTAATGCCAAATGGTCAGCCCTCTATATTGTAGTGCCTGAACCCCATACACTATGGAGATCACCATTACCTCGATTATTGTAAGTCCGGACTGAGTGAGCGTCTTTATCTTGCTCATAAGCTGGCAAACTTCTGCATTGTCCTCCTCTTCAAGACTCTGGGGGCGCCAACTGTGGCGTTTCTTTAGCGGAATGCTTGCAAATTTAGGAAGACCCTTTCGAACTGGGTCGGGAAGCACGACGTCCTCAATATAGAACCATTCGGTAGGCCATTCTTTGGTGTGCCGGATAGATATTCGGTATCTGCGATGTGCCATACTTCGGCTCCGCACACTTCAAATATTGACCCCTCATAATTACGTGGGACAAGACAGAACAACTTCCTCCACAGCTCGAAGTGAGCCTCGATACCCAGGAATAATTCACATAAAGCGACGTAACCCGCAATGTGCAGAACAGAGGCAGGGGTGAAGTTGTGCAATTGGAGGCCATTGTATTCCAGAAGCCCTCGGAGGAACGGATGAATGGGAACATACTCGCTCTCCCCCGGATGGATTGGGGAAGTCCTCTGCCTGAATCTCACTGTTGAAGAAATCTAGCCCCGCTCGAAAAGGAACTGGATCTGCGGGGGGAAGAAATCCCTGCGTCTGCAGCTCCATCAATTGACTATGGGACACTAAACACCTCTCCCACTGGCCTTTCTCTGGGCCGGAACGGATGGAGGAGCTGGGGGCGCTAGCCATGCTAGAATGGTTTCTCCCAAGAAGTTTCCGGGAATTTCCTCTGTGTGGTGCCAAATGGATCTAGGATTCGATCTCTTTAATAGGCGCTCTCCCTTGCATGGGCAGGGTGTTATCTGTTAAAATACACCGGCCTTCCGCCTTCGCTTGACACGTGGAAGGCAAAGTTATTTAACACGCAGAAGTCGAGGGGAGCGACATGGAACCAATGGCCGAATACATCACTTGGAGATCATTAAAGGAGGAACCCGCATTGCAATGTCGAAGACAATTTGTGTGCCGAACACCTCGCTATTGAAGACTGGTTCAGGGGCTACTGAGGGAGTCCTGGGCTAAGGGGTCCTCGGGTGTCCGACCTATTATCCATGGGCCGGACTGATGGGCTGTGAAGATATGAAGGCCGAAGACTGTATCTGTGTCCGGATTGGACTCTCCTTGGCATGGAAGGAAAGCTTGGTGACTGACTATGAAGATTCCTTCTTATGTAACCGACTCTATGTAAACCCTAGACCCCCCGATGTCTATATAAACCGGACGGGTTAGTCCGGAAAGGATACATTCATGACCATAGTCATACATGCTAGACTTCTAGGGTTTAGCCATCACAATCTCGTGGTAGATCAACTCTTGTAACACTCATATTCATCAATATCAATCAAGCAGGACGTAGGGTATTACCTCCATAGAGAGGGCCCGAACCTGGGTAAACATCGTGTCCCCCTGTCTCCTGTTACCATCGATCCTAGACGCAGTTCGGGACCCCCTACCCGAGATCCGCCGGTTTTGACACTGACAGGCGTGGCGGCGGTGATGATGAAATTATCGACGCAGGGCTTCGCCTAAGCACTACGATGATATAACCGAGGTATGTAACTGTGGATGGGGGCACCGCACACGGCTAAGAGAAGACTTGTTGTGCCTTTAGGGTGCCCCCGCCTCCGTATATAAAGGGGAGGAGAGGAGGCCGGCTCCCTAGGGGAGCGCCAAGTGTGGGGAGTTCTACTAGGACTCCCTAGTCCTAGTATAGGATTCCCCTCTCCTTTTTCCTTTTCCGGAGTAGCAAAGGGGGAAAGTGAGGCGGAGTAGGAGAGGGAAAGGGGGGGCGTCGCCCCCACCCCTTGTCCAATTCAGATTGGCAAGGGGGGGCACCTCCTGCCCCACCCTCTCTATTCTCCACTAAGGCCCATGGTGGCCAATTAACCTCCGGGGGGGGGGGGGGGGAGGTTCTGGTAACCCCTGGTACTCTGAAACTTATCTGAAACAACCCGAACCATTCCTGTGTCCGAATGTAACCTTCCAATATATGAATCTTTACCTCTCAACCATTTTGAGACTCCTCATCATGTCCGTGATCTCATCCGGGACTCCGAACAAACTTCAGTCATCAAATCACATAACTCATAATACAAATCGTCATCGAACATTAAGTGTGCGGACCCTACGGGTTCGAGAACTATGCAGACATGATCGAGACACATCTCCATTCAATAACCAATAGAGGAACCTGGATGCTCATATTGGCTCCTACATACTCTTCAAAGATCTTTATAGGTCAAACCGCATAACAAGATACGTTGTTCCCTTTGTCATCGGTATGCACTACAAAAAAGGACACATCCCTGACATTTTGGGCCGAACAAATTTTTTCTATCATACTTATGACACTTCTATGACAATGATTGTGACAAAACCCGGTATCATCATAGATGTGGTGGGCTCCTACATCTATAACAAAAAATCATGACAGAAAATGGGCTTTTCGTCCTGGGCAGGCCGGAGAGGCAGCTGCATCACATTCTTTGGGCCATCCATGACGGGAAAAACCATGGTAGAAGCGAGGACGAGGAAAATATCAGGGAGTTCCCGATTATGGTGGGTGGTCGGAGGCCGAGCGATGCGTGTTTCTCTCGTATGTACGCGCATGTGAGCGAGGCATTGGGCTCTAACTGAACCCGAGCGAGGCGTTGCGCTCTAACTAAACCCGAGCGATTGCACTGCAGGCTACGCGTTACTGAACCCGAGCAATCGATCGATCCCTTGCTATTAACTGAACCCGAGTGATTCCTTCGCTACTGCTGCTAACTGAAGCCGATCGATGCTACCTCTAGATGAACATTGAGCGTTGTTGGGGGCTTTAGATGAATAGTTCCTGGTGGGGGGTTGGATGAATAGGACCCCGTGGTAGTAGAGGCCGTTGCCGCTGAATGAATAGTACCCCGATCGATCGAGCCGGTGGATGAACAGGACCCCGTGGAGGGCTGGATGAATAGGACCTCGTGGAGGGCTGGATGAACAGGAGCCGGTGGAGGGCTAGTTGAACAGTAGTCGGTGGAGGGCTGGATGAACAGTTGCTCATGGAGGGGTGGTTGAAAAGGACCCCGTGGAGAGGGCTGGTTGAACAGTAGCCGGTGGAGGAGTGCGCGGTGGAGGCTGGATGAACAGGAGCCTGTGGATGAACAGTCGCAGGTGGAGGCTGGAGGAGGTCGACGGTGGATGAACAGGAGCCCATGGAAGCTGGAGGAGGTCGACGGTGGAGATGAACAGTATCCCGCGGAGTCCTGTTTTACGGTACGCCACACCCCTCCCGATGAACAGGACCCCCGTTTCGACTGTAGCGCTTCAACACAAGTCTGTTTCCTCCGTTTTGCGGTACGCCACACCCCTCCCGATCAACGGGACCATGTTTCGACCGTAGGAGGTCCATTTCCTCTGTTTTGCGGTACACCAAACCCCTCCCAATGAACAGGATCCCATTTCCACCGCGGCCGGTCGAACACAAGGTCGTTTCCTTCGTTCTGCGGTACACCAGGCCTCGTTTCCATCGGCTGTTCCATCCAAGACGGTTGTCTCCCAATGAACACGATGATGCATTCCGTTCCGACCCAGCCGGTTGCCTCCCCGTGATCACGATGACGGCACAGCTTCTCCGTTCCAACCCAGCCATGTACACGAGCCTTGACCATACATATGCGCCAGTAGGCGTTCGAGACCCCGCCCGTATGTACGTATGTGACCATATTTTCTTCCTTGCACCCTGGCCGCTATATGTACGTGTACATGCTACGTGCGCGCCTCTACTACGACACATGCGCGCCTCTACTACGACACGTATGCACGTACACATTCGCGACCAGAATGACAATGCTACGTACGCTTCACCCAGGTGGGTCCCGACTGTCAAGCACTTCCTTGCGTGCGAAGATGTAGCTGGTGGGTCCCAGCAGTGAGGGAGGAAACGTTTTTTTTGTGAAATCATTATTTTCTGTGTAATAAGGAGGCACTTCCTTGCTGCGGCCGTGGACCCAACTATCAGCTTCTCCACGTACAATACTCTTCCGATGGACGTCGTTCCTTGACCATGTTGACCACACCGCGCCGAGAGCACCAGGGCGGTGGACGACGGCGAGGCCTAGGAAGGGGACAATGCGGAGCTGCGGAAGATGCGCCAATGGATGCCCACGCAGAGGGGAGTACGTGGGTTGACTGTTTCTGCTGCGGTGTGAGGCTGCCGTCTCCGGAGAATAACATGAGGTGTGGGTGAGTATAGAGGGATGGCATGGCCAGCGGTGGCAGCACAGCTGGACATGGGAGGCAGGAGCTGGCGGCATGGCCGACGCTTGTTTGGGCGGATGGAGCAAGAAGACCAGCAGTTGAAGAAGCACTACGACCGTTGGATGGACATTGTAATGTCACTGGAGCTAGAATCATTCATATTGACTAAGTTGACAAAGCCCTCCATCCCCGTCATCTTAGTAGGCCCACAAATCAGCCTCCCACTATGGTGGCTCCCAGCTAGCAGGGGGAGCTCATTTTTTTGTGCGGAATAAGGAGGCACTTCCTTGCGTGAGAAGATATAGCTGGTGGGTCTGACCTGTCAGCGGGGGAAACTTTTTTCACGAAATACAAAGTCCCTTCCAGTGGGTCCCAGCTGTCAGGTGGAGGAATCATTATTTTGCACATAATAAGGAGGAGTTTCATTGCATGCGGCCGTGGACCCAACTGTTGGCCTCTCCACGTACAGTCCACTTCCGATGCATGTCGTTCGTTTGACCACGCCGCGTCGAGATCACCTGGGCGGTGGACGACGGAGAGGCCTAGGAAGGGAATGACACGGAGCCAGGGAAGACTCGGCAGTTGTTTCCCACGCGGAGGGGAGTACGAGGGTTTATTGGTTCGTCTGCCTTCACCGGGGAATAACAACAAGTGTGGGTGAGTAGAGGGATGGCTAGGCTAGCAATGGGAGTACGGTGGGGCGGTGAGGCCTGCGCGGCTTTGAGCGGCTGGAGCAGGAAGAGCAGAGATTGAAGAAGCACTACGGTCATTGGATGGACATCCAACAGTCACTGCTTGTGCGTCAACCTTTTTTTAGGAAAGCCTCAAATCTATGGAAAACAGCATACAACCCATCTGCTATTATTTCTAATAATTTACTGCCCATTTGCTAATTCTTAAGGTTTTTTGGAGCCCATATTCTTTCTTTTAGCATTACAGCCCATATTGTGGCCACGGTTAAAAAATTATATGAAATTTTGCATATTTCGGTGCGGTCCGAACTGTTTTTAATCCTGAAATTTCGAGTCACATTCAAACTTATTTTAAAAATAAATGTATATCAATATAAAATCTAACAAATTGTCCACGCATAAAAATCAATGCAATTTAAAATCTCGAAATGAAAAAAAATTGAAACTAATTGCCGGTTTGATGTGTTTTAAAAATGTACAGCCCATTTCTCATTACTAATAGGCCATTTTCTCGGCCAGCTGATTGAAGCTCTCCTCATCTTGCAAAATTTGCAGCCCAATAGGCATCACAAACTGACTTACTTGACAAAACACAAAAAAGTGGCCTAGCCATTGTCTGAAAGAAAGAAAAAACTATTGGGCTGGTTTGTGGTAAACATAAAAGAAAAGGCTGTCTAGACAGGCCAGAGTGCCCTGCACAGCCCAGTTGACACTCTGCTTCCGTCTCAAAAACAAATTAGATAAATTCCACTCCAATTATGGTGATTCAAAAAAATGCCACTGCAATTTCCAAACTTCGAAAAATGCCACTGCAATTTTAGCAAACTTTGAAAAACCCCACTGCAATTTTTGCAAACTTTGAAAAACGCCACTCCAGGCTTGGAAAAATGCCACTTGAAATGGCATTTTTCAACGTTTGGAAATCGCAGTGGCATTTCTCGGAATCACTAGATTTGGAGTGGAATTTATCAAATTAACCCAAAACAAAAATAACTAGGCGAGCTGCTGGGCCCCTGGTGTCAGCCGCTCGTTGTGAAATTCTCTCATTTATTGACTATGTTGACAATGGCATGGAACCCAGATGTCAGAAATTCATCAGGAGGAGCCATTTTTTATTGGCTTGAAATAAGGAGGCACTTACTTGCATACTGCCATGACCTTGGTGGGTCCCTGCTGTTATCCTCTCCATGTACAATCATCTCCTAATTGTGTATGCGTCAACCTGGTAGGCTCACAAGTCAGCCTCTAAATCCCATGGCGGACAAATACAACCCATTTAAAAAAATAACAGCCCATTCCATACGTTCAAACGGAACGTTCAACATTCAGAGCAAAGTAACGGGTTGATCCAGATATAGAGTACTGAACTTCCATGTTGACAACCATCATAGCCAAGTTAACTATCTACTCCCACTAATACTCTAGTAGTGTACCACTACAAGTACTAACTTACTCTTAGCTAACTAGACGATGCCGGCCGCCATCCATGGTACACGCTAAATGTCGGCACCAGCGTCCTCTGCCTCGCCTCGGACTTGTCAGAGGTGTGATAGGTCGCGTTGCTCGCGTGCTTTGGCCCTTTCCATGCCGGCGTGGTCCACCGAAGCTTCGGCTTCTAAGTGGGAAACCCACTTGACGAGCTGGTAGTAAAATTTGGCGTCGCGAACGCGTGCGTGCCCAAACAAATGTTAGGAGTAATGCTGCACCTATGAAGAGGGAATCTAGGAAGTTTACGTAAGAACTTCCGTTACTTTAGGTGGATGCAGCATTATCGTACAAACTAAAATCCACTGCCTTGACAAGTCACTAATGGGCAAACAAATTTTTGAGTCTCTGGCCGTATGTGAGCCCATGAGAGATAGCAAAGAGAGAGCAACAACTACTCCCTTCGTTCGATAATGTAGTGCCAACATTTTTTTAAAGTCAAACTTTTGAAACTTTGACCAAGTTTATAAAGAAATTACTTATATCTACAATACCAAAGATAAATGATAGTATGAAGTAAGTACATGTTGTGATGAATCTAATGATTGTTCTAGATGTAAATGTTTTTCTCCACATATACCTGGTTAAACTTTCATGAGGTTTGACTTTTCAAAACATCCATATGCTTATGGACGTGAGAGTCCCTAACTAGAGAGAGGGAGAGAAATAGAAAGAGTGAGTGAAAAAAGTGTGTGTGCATGTGTGGAAGAGACATGGACAACACACGATAAAAGTAGAGAAAAGGCGTGTGTGTCTTATGCAAACATATCACACATACATCTTCGACAACGGAAGCAAGGTGAGGGGATAGTGTGTGGTTGTGTGCAACCGAGAGAGAAAGACCCCTAGCACGTGGCCAATAGGGGTTTGACAAACAAGGGAGAGAGGTAGAGAGAGACATACGGAGAAAATGTAGACATGGGGAGGAGAGAGTGTGTGTTTGTCATAGAGAGATCCCCTGGAGATCATGATGGGACTACATGGGTGGGAGATCAAGTGACAAGGTGTGTGCACTATAGAAGATACCCTGAGAGATGTCGAGATAGACATATGGATGGAAGGAGACAATACATGTGTTCCATATGGCTAGTGAGAGATAATCATACTTAGGGGGGAGGGGGAGTGTGTGCGCCTATGATGGAGTGGGGGATTATGGTACTTAGGGGGGGTGCGTGTCACATAAAGAGAGAACAAGGGCGGAGAGTGTTGGATGGGTCTATATGTAGCGTGAGCGAGACATGTGTATGCGTGAACCAGGGAGATATAAAGTTTGAGAGAGATAGAGGAGCCCCGATAAGGCTGAGTGGTGCGTCACATAGCTGAGAGGGGGAAAGAGATATTCCATCTGCTCGATAATGCAGTGCATGTAAATTTTTTAGAAGTCCTGGAAACTTCGATCAGGTTTACGCAAATTTTATTTATATGTACAATACCAAATATACATCATACGAAACTACATCTCATGATGAATCTAATGGTATATGTTTGCCATTCTAGATGTAAATGTTTTTCTCCATGTACATGGTCCAACTTTGTGATGTTTGACTTTTCAATAAATCTATATGCTATGGACCGAAGAGAGTGCCTAAGTCGAGAGAGATCAAGTGCGTGTGAAGGAGAATGAGTGAGTGTGCAAAAAGAGTATGTGTGTGAAAGAGAAAGGGACAACAAATGATAAATTAGAGAGAGTGTTTTTTTCGTTTCTTATGCAAACATATCACGCATGCATATCCGAGATAGAAAAGTGAGGTGAGGAGATACATGAAGATAGCTAGTGCGTGATTGTTTGCAACGGAGAGAGAGACACACCTATAGCACATGTCCAATAGAGGTTTGGCCAACAAGGAACAAAGGTCGAGAGGGACACATGGAGAACATGGACACATGGGGAGGGAGAGAGGGTGTGTCTGTGATAGAGAGATCCCCTCGAGATCGTGAGGGGACTATACGGGTGGGAGATCGAGGGACGTGCGTGCACGATAGAAAGATGCCCCGAGAGAAATCGAGATAGACCATGCACGTGTTTGTGATGGAGACTAAGATTAGCTAGTCATACACATATAGGGGGGGACTGCGTGTGCCTACATTTGAGTGAGAGACCATCATACTTGGTTAGGCATGAGATTGTGTGTGTGTGTGTGCGTGTGAGACGAAGAGAGAACGAGGGAGAGAGATAGAGTTTTAGATGGGTCTATCGAGTGCGAGTGAGATATGCATGTGTATGTGTGACCCAGGTAGATGGAGAGTTTGAGAGAGAGAGGGAAGAGCTCTGAGATGACGGAGTGATGCGTGAGAGAGTTACGGGCAACGAGCCAAGGAATTTGTGTGCGTATGATGAGTGCACCCAAGATATTTAGCTTGGACTAGAGAATCATACATAGTGTGCGAGACAGACCTATAGATGGAGTATATATGCATGTGAACTAGAAAGACCCCCCCCCCCACACACACAAAGAGAGAGAGAGACGGAGAGAGAGGGATAGGGACCAAAAAGGTTTGTGTGTTGTATGCGGGCGACATAATTGAAGATTGTCGGAGAGAGAGAGAGAATAGGAGTCCGGAAGAGGGGGAGGTCGCCTTTTATGCATCAAAGACTGATATAAACCATGTTTCAATATATACTTGCACTCAAATATATAAATTAGAGAACATGTTGTCTGAAATCCACACATGAACGGAGATATGCGTATATCAAACAAGTTCATTAACCTGACTTTCAACATGTTCATGGAGTACTATAATACTGTACAACATGCTACTCGATTGAGGTGTTCAACTTTGGATTTAGTTCACTATTTTGACCCGGTGAACGAGCTATTTCATCGAATTGAGATATTTTATTTTGGGTTTGATTCCCGTTTTTGAGTGGGTGAACTATTTGTCATATAGTAAATCGCTAGCCATGAGCATGTAAAAACACATTACTCCCGAGCATCATCTCTCCATCTAAAAAAGAAGTGGCAAAGTAATATTTCAAAATTTGATTCGAATCGACTTGGTAAGGTAGACGTGGATGCTCGTTCTCCCAAATTTTGAACGAACCGTTAAACACCCTCTACTCGGTGGAATTCGCCCGAGCAAATAAATGGGAGACGCTAAATTACCGGCCTATGTGGGACACACATCAATTGGCCCGTTGTACATCGAGGGTAGGTTCATAACTTCATCCAAGCGTGCCTTCTCCTTGATCGAAATGACATGTGTCAAATAATTCAAAAACCGGGGTCGGCAAAACACCCTCTCCTCGCCCAAAATAGCTCATGCCCATTATTTCAAAACATGCTCTCCTCGCCTGAAATCGCTCGCGCCGACTATATTTGAAAACACGCCCTCCTCGCCCGAAATCGCTCGCACCCACTATATTTCAAAACATGCCCTCCTCGCCCGAAATCGCTCGTGCCCACTATTTGGGAGAAGCAAAGTTACACTACTATCCCCGACCCTTAGTACACAAACCCAAGCCGAGAAGCCTAAAGGCAGGGGTAGAACTGTAACCCCCCACATTTCAGACAAGTGCATCCATAAGACATGGTTCCCCCTCCCAATTCCCCATTCATACCTAGTGGGCGCCAAATCACCTTCTCCCTAGAAGCTCCCTTCTCCCGAGCCGCGAAACCTCAGCCCCTCCTCCATGGCGCCCCCACCGCACCAAATTCATGGCCGCCCTCCTCTCTAATCCCGGAGACGCTGCCCATTTGCCGTCGTGCACTGGGCCATGTGCCTCTTACTCCGTGCTGCTGGAGCTGCCTCGACGACGACCGCGTGAACCGTACCGGAGGCGATTCACCCCCGCTGTTGTTCACAACGCCGGAGCGGCTCCAACTTTGGACCCGTCCAGAGCCCTGACGCTACTTCCCCGTAGCCGTCGACCATCGCGACAACTCTGCTTCCCTGCCGCCGATAGCCACCGCAACTGCGCCGGCCTCACCAACTAGGCAGCTGGAGCTGCCTACTTCACCGGGCCGCCAGATAGGTCGCACCCTCATCTCAAATCACTTTATTTAGGCGTCAGTTGTCTGAATTTTTATTCTGGGCCAATCGATTCCCAATGGGAAGCAGCACCCCTAGAGCCAGCGGAGGTCCTAGGCTATCGGTTGGCTGGTGTCTAATGTAAGGGTGCGCGGGCGCAAGTTCTTCATGGAAGCAACACTTAGATGGCTATCTTAGGGTTGCGTGGGTTGAACGGTGAGTCTTTGTGGATTGGCCCGGGGGCGGCGCAACCACGACAGTGCGGTGGAGCGGGGAGCGGGGTTTTGGTCGGGGCCACGGACGGCGGAGGCAGGATGCTCTGCCAGTGGTCGTGGCTCTTCGGGGAAGATTCCGAACAGTGTCAGCTGGGAGGCACAAGATGGCCATCAAGCCATTCGGCGTAGATCGGACAATACCAAATAAAATAAAATCATGTGACCCCAATTTAGTCTTCAGTCAATAGACGTGTGACCACTCTCGTACCTTGTTGTTGATCTCTTAGGGTATTTCTTTAGATCAGAGATATGTGTCGTTCTTAACATTATGTGTTTTCTGCATCTTCAGCCACACCTCTTCCGACTCACCGCAGCTGCTCCAACAAGGGAAGCATACAACAGATGCGAGCTATAGTCCCCACTCAATAGTTCCCTACATCGAATGCGTGTGCCCGACATGGACAGCCATAACAACTGCAGAGCCATCGACAAGTCAGCACATGATGCTCACTCCTATGGATGGCGGCCAGATAGGTTGTACCATCATCTTACTTGTGTGCAATATTTATGGCTTTGTTATTCATCTAAGCATGGAAAATAGGTTATCACATTTCACTGTATATTCATGCTGATCTATTACGGGTCTTGTTCAGGACTTAATGATGTTCCATAGTTCAGCTAAGAGACTTGTTCTTTAGGTAACGCTGTTCCACAGTTATCATCCATCAGCCAATGCTATCCCATAGGCTGGTGATTTTAGTATTATACCACTTCTAGTATAACCTATTGTAGCGACCAGACCTTAAACTGTCTGATCTCTGTGCTCCGGTGTCATCCCTGGATCAGTAATGCTGACACCACACAGTACTCGGAGGAATTATAGCAGAGTAGCAATCACACACTTATTACATCGAGTGTCTCAAAAGAGAACTTATTACAATAAATATGGCTTAAGGCCATCTAATAACAATAATAGCGGAAGGCTTGGAAGATAAGTGAGTCCATCAACTCCAACGGCATCACTGAGTATAGAACCACGACCTAAAAACTCCTTAATCATCGTCTGAAAAGTCTGCAACATTAACATTGCAGCCTGAAACGGGTCAGCACATGGAATATGCTGGCAATGTAAGACATAGAGAGTAATGGAATGAAACAGCTATACTATATGCATATTTGGCTGGTGGAAAGCTCTATGGTTACAGTTTTGCGTAAAGCCAATTTTTCCCTACTTCAAAGGAATAAATTTAATTACTATCATGGTAGTTGTTAAACATTGAGAATGGTTGACAGCATTCTCAATCCCAATTAAGCATCATCATTAAACATAACCCAACAAAATTAATTTAGAGTAACATGTCGAGATTCACATGATAATCCAGGTACTAGATACTCAAGATGTCCATAACCGAGGACACGGCTAATCATGATTAGTTTGTTACACTCTCCAGAGGTTTGCGCACTTTTCCCCACAAGACTCGAGCACCTCCGTTTGGTTTCTGGCACTACAAGGTGTTTGAGAAGACGGATGACCGAGACATAGTCTTTCAGAAGCGCTAGCACCTTACGATCGGGTAGACCATACCACCTACATCCCCTACATCTGCTAGTCTACCACTGTAAGAGTTCGCACGACTTAGTCAACTATGCTAGAGCCCATAATAGCTTGTGGCTGCACATGGAAGTTTCTAGTATGAATAGTCTCATGATCCCTTTGAGCCTGGGTGGCGGTCCAAAAGAAAACAGGCAAGTCCTGGAATACCCAGGTGCCTCAATCCACCCAGATGTGTGTTTAAGTTGCCACCTTAGATAAACCATTAATTAACAAAACTCACATCTGTCATGGATATCGCTCACCCAATCCACGTCTACTAGCATAGCATGGCATAATAAGCAAATGTAGAAGTAACTCCCAAAGGTTTGATAATAAACAGGTAATAGGTACTACCTCATCTACTTCCCATCCCACAGTTTAATTAGATCCTAATCATGCAATGTGTGAGGATTGATCTAATGCAATAAAACTGGGTAGTAGAAAAGGTATGATCAAAGTGTTACTTGCCTTGCTGATGATCCGGGAAACCTAGCGATTCGAAGTAACAAGCGGCGCACTCCGGGTATTCTATCGCAGAAAAACATACATGCATACAATAAGTACTCATCTAATGCACATGTAAAAGTCAAATAAGAGATCTAACCAGAAGGTTCAACTTAAGAACTCCGGTTGGCAAAAAGAATCAAATCGAGCAAAGCAACGAAAGTCAAACGGCGAAAGAAAACAACTTCGTTCTACTAATCTGGATCTAGGGCAAATTTTACAGTAGCAAAATCTTGTTTAAGTTGGTTAAACGGATAGAGGGTTTCGAGACGAAACTCTAGGCGCTTGAATCGCCTGATTCCGATAAACGAGCGAAAAGTTATACTAAAACGAAAATCGGATCAGGAATCGCGATCAGAAAAATCACGGATTTAATCCGAGAAAAAGAAAAATGACGAACGTTCGTTAGAACGAACGAACGGACAAACGATCACTATTTAAATAAACCAGAAAAACCGATCTATTTAAAAAACGAATCTAAAAAAAACTGAGGAAAACCGATCGGTTCTAAAAAAACCGACGACACAGATTTCGAGGCGCGGCGAACCTCGGGCGGCGGGCGACGGCGGCGCGGCGCGGCGGCGGCGGCGCTGGTGGCGGCATCGGCGGGCGGGGCTTGGGGCGGCCTGGGGTTAGGGTTCGGCCTGGGGTGGGCCGGCTTATAAAGGGCGAGTCGGGCCGGAGTCTGGATAGGACACGGCCCGTAGGTTGGTTCGTTTTTTTAAATAATTACGCGCAGAAGAAAAAATAAAAAGAAATACTAAACGGACTCCAAACTTCCGAAATAAATTTTCACGGGCTTCTAAAATCAAGCCGCACAAGGTGAACATTTATTTGGGACCTAAGTGCAATTTTGAAAAACGCACATTTTTCCTAAATTCAAATAAAACACCGAAAACTTCGAAATAAAATCTTATTTGAGTTTATTATTAAATCCTCAATATTTATTTATTTTGGGAAAGTCATTTTATTCCCTCTCTCATATTTTTGTAATAGAAATAATTGATGATAAAATAAATAAAATCAAATGATCCTATTCTCAAAATTTGAGAAAACTCAAATATGAAAATAACGAAACCCCCAACTCTCTCTGTGGGTCCTTGAGTTGCTTAGGATTTCTAGGATCAACCAAAATGCAAAATAAAATATGGTATGCAATGATGATATAATGTATAACATTCCAAATTGGAAATTTGGGATGTTACAAACCTACCCCCCTTAAGATGAATCTCGCCCTCGAGATTCGGGTTGGCTAGAAAATAGGTGAGGGTGGTCTTTGAGCAAATCTTCCTCTCGTTCCCAGGTGGCTTCATCCTCTGTGTGGTGGCTCCACTGAACTTTGCAAAACTTGATAACTTTTCCGCGAGTGACTCGGCTGGCAAACTTGAGAATCTTAATTGGTCTCTCCTCGTACGTAAAATCGTTATCCAACTGAATAGTTTCCAAAGGCACTGTATCTCTCAACGGTACATCAGCCATCTCCGCGTGACATTTCTTTAACTGAGAAACGTGGAACACATCATGAACTCCTGACAATCCTTCAGGCAATTCCAACTTGTCGGCCACTTCTCCCGTACGCTCCAAAACTCGATAGGGTCCTAAAAATCGTGGTGCTAACTTCCCTTTAACTCCAAAATGCTTTGTTCCCGAAGTGGAGATACTCGAAGATAAGCTCTATCTCTGACTTCGTAAACTGTCTCCTTGCGTTTAGAATCTGCATAACTTTTCTGCCTGGACTGGGCTACCTTGAGCCTATCGCGAATCAACTTCACCTTCTGTTCAGACTCTTTAATCAAGTCAGGTCCAAACAACTGGCGGTCTCCAACTTCATCCCACGATAATGGTTTCCTACACCTCCTTCCGTACAAGGCTTCGAAAGGGGCCATCTTTAAACTGGTTTGGTAATTGTTGTTGTAAGAGAACTCTGCATATGGCAAATTATCGTCCCAACTAGATCCATAATCTAGCGCACAAGCTCTCAGCATATCCTCCAAAATTTGATTGACTCTCTCGGTCTGTCCATCTGTCTGTGGATGAAAAGATGTACTGAATTCTAGCCTGGTACCCAAAGTTTCGTGCAACTGCTTCCAGAACTTTGAGGTAAACTGGGTTCCTCTATCTGATACGATACTCCTTGGAACTCCATGCAGACATATGATCCTGGTCATGTATATCTTTGCCAACTTAGCACTGGTGTAAGTGGTCTTTACTGGGATGAAATGAGCTACCTTCGTCAATCGATCAACTACAACCCAAATCGAGTCATAGCCTGAACGAGTCCTAGGTAATCCCGTTATAAAATACATGCCTAGCTTATCCCACTTCCATTCGGGTATCGGCAATGGTTGTAACAATCCCGCTGGCTTCTGATGCTCTGCCTTTACTCTCTGACATACATCACAAACTGCTACATACTCCGCAATATCCTTCTTCATTCCGGTCCACCAGAAAATATCCTTCAAATCCAAATAAATCTTGGTATTTCCCGGGTGAATTGAATATGGTGAATCATGTGCTTCGTGTAGTATCAACTTCCTGATCTCCAGGTCATTGGGCACGTAAACGCGGTCTTCAAACCATAGGGTATCGTGCTCATCCTCACGAAATCCCTTAGCTTTTCCTTTACTAAGTTTCTCCTTTATAGCAGCAATCTCTTTGTCAGTCCTTTAAGCTTCTCTGATTCTATCCATCAAAGTTGAATGGATCTCCAATGCTGCTACATAGCCTCTCGGAACTATTTCCAAACATAGTTCACGTAGATTTTCTGCTAACTCCCTGGGTATTTCTCCCGTCATTAATGTATTGACATGGCTCTTACAGCTTAATGCGTCAGCTACTACATTAGCCTTTCCGGGATGATAATGCAATCTCATATCATAATCCTTGATGAGCTCCAACCATCTCCTTTGTCTGAGATTCAACTCCTTCTGGGTGAAAATGTACTTCAAACTCTTATGATCCGTGTAAACCTCACAATGGTTTCCAATGAGGAAATGTCTCCATGTTTTCAAAGCATGCACTACGGCTGCTAACTCCAAATCATGCGTGGCATAATTCAACTCATGAGGCTTCAGTTGTCTTGAGGCATATGAAGCAAATCTCCCTTCCTGCATAAGCACTGCTCCAAGTCCTCGACGTGAAGCATCGCAATACACCTCATAATCTTTGGTCTGGTCTGGCAAAATCAACACTAGTGAGGTAACCAAGCATTTCTTCAACTCCTGGAAACTAGCCTCACATTCCTCCGTCCATATGAACTTGGTATCTTTTTTCAACAACTCCGTCATAGGCTTCGCAATCTTTGCGAAATTCTCAATAAATCTCCGGTAGTATCCTACGAGTCCAAGAAAACTCCGGATCTCTCCAACTGTTGTTGGGGCTTCCCACTTGGTCATGGTATCAACTTTAGTGGGATCAACTGCTATACCTTCTCCAGATATAACGTGTCCGAGGAATCCTACTTCCTTCAACCAAAACTCACATTTGCTGAACTTGGCATATAATTGATGTTCTTTGAGCTTTCCAAGTACCAAACGCAAATGCTCCTTGTGTTCCTCTTCATTCTTCGAATAAACCAGGATATCATCAATGAACACTACGACGAACTTATCCAAGAAGTCCATAAACACTTTGTTCATCATGTTCATAAAATAGGCAGGTGCGTTAGTCAGACCAAATGACATAATGGTATACTCATACAGCCCATACCTGGTGGTAAAAGTTGTCTTAGGTATATCATGTTCTTGAATCTTCAACTGGTGGTATCCTGATCGCAGATCGATCTTGGAAAATACCTTAGCTCCTTGCAATCGATCAAACAGATCATTGATCATTGGTAGTGGGTACTTGTTCTTGATCGTAACTTCATTCAATCCTCAATAATCAACAGCCATCCTTAATGATCCATCCTTTTTCTCCACTAGAAGTACTGGCAATCCCCAAGGTGAAGAACTTGGGCGGATATATCCCTTATCCAGTAACTCCTTAATCTGTTTCTTAATTTCCACCAAATCCTTTGCTGGCATCCTATATGGTCTCTTTGATATTGGCCCTGTGCCTGGCAATAGCTCAATCAAAAACTCAATATCTCTATCTGGTGGCATGCCTGGCAACTCCTCTGGAAATACTTCAGGGAAATCCCTTACCACTAGTACTTCCTCCTGCACAACTCCTGTTAGGCAATTTACTTGAGTCCTCTTTGTCACATGCCGGGATACATACTTGATCCTTCTCCCTTCTGGGGTGGTAAGCAAAATTGACTTACTAGCACATTCAATATTCCCTTCATACTTTGATAACCAATCCATGCCTAATATCACATCCAATCCTTGAGATTCCAATACTATTAGGTCCGAGGGAAAAACATAGTTACCAATCCTTAATGGTAACCGATCACACCATAGACTAGCCACATACTCTGCTCCAGGCGAGGTTACTAACATGGGTGACCTAAGGGCTTGGGTTGATAGGTTATACTTATGCACAAATCCCCTTGAGATGTATGAATGCTATGCACCAGTATCAAAAAGAACGAGTGTAGTAAATGACTTAACCAAAAACTTACCTATTACTGCATCGGGCTGAGCTTCAACCTCCTCCACGCTAACGTGGTTCACCTGTCCCCTGTTGAAAGGGTTCGGCTTCTTTCCAGAACTTCCATTGCCATTTTTGCCTTCAGGACATTCATTGGCATAATGTCCGGTCTTCTGACACTTAAAGCAAGTGACTTGTCTTAGGTCCTTCTTGGCTGGGGTTGATGGGTTGGTGCGGTTCTGGCCGTTGCTTCCTCCATTGCCATTACCATTCTTGGTGCCATTGTGATTGTGCGAGCTACCTCCTCCGTGGGTATGCTGAAAATGTCCTCCCGGTCTAGGGGTAAAACGTGGCTTCTGCTGAGCTCCTGAATTGTACTTTCCTTGTCCATACTTCCTCTTGCGATTCTCAATTTGCTGCTGCTTGCCTTCAATCATAAGAGCACGGTCTGCCAACTCCTGATAGTTGTTGAAGGTTGCTACCATCAACTGCATGCTCAACTCATCATTCAGTCCTTCCAGAAACTTCTCCTGCTTAGCTGCATCCGTAGCGACGTCATCTGGGGCATAACGTGCTAACTTACTAAAGTCCTCCACATACTGGCCAACAATCCGTCCTCCTTGGCGCAAGTTGTGAAACTCATGCTTCTTCATGGCCATAGCTCCTGCTGAAACATGTGCAGTACGAAAAGCCTGCTGAAACTGGTCCCATGTGACAGTGTCGACTGGGAAAGTGGCGGTGAAATTCTCCCATCATGATGCTGCGGGTCCTTCTAGCTGATGTGCGGCAAACTTCACCTTCTCCGCATCTATACATCTTGCTGTGGTCAATTCCCTAGCTGTCTTGTGGAGCCAATCATCTGCTACTATAGGCTCGGTGCTACTGGAAAACACCGGCGGATTCAGCCTAAGAAAACGGGCTAAGTGATCAACAGGTGGTGGTGGTGGTGGTGGGTTGTTGTTGTTTCCCTAATTCTGATTCTGGACTAGCAACTGCATCAATGTGTTCTGCTGCTGGATCAACTGGGTGAGCTCCAGTGGAAAGGCAAATCCGGGGTCATGTCTCGGAGGCATCTGAGAGTTTTAGAAAAGATGAGATGTAAGAATAGAGGGGGTATAAAGAGAAAACACTACCCATATGCACATGAGGCAAAAGCAAACAATTCACTTCATTCAATCGATCTAACTATCGCAAAAGTGTTCGGACTACTATATTTACATGGTGGACTACTACTACTGATGAGGTGGTCTACTAGAAATGTTCTTCGGTTGCAGACTCCATGATATCTGCTCCAGCTTCATCAACATAGTCATCATCGCTACTATCTTGATCCGAGTCGGTGTGGTCGATGATGATGTAGTCTTCCGGGCTAATCTCCTTGGGTTCTTCGTCTTCATCTACTAGTGTAGGGCCTCCCATAAATATTCCAATCTTCTTAATCAGGTCATCATTCTTCTCCACCAATACTTCAATTTCCTCTTCATAATCTTCATGTGTTGTCTTGAGTTCTTCCTCCAGTTCCTTGATTCTAGTCTTAGCCTTCTTCAGATCTATCATGTCGGCGCACATCTGGTTCTCCTGTCGTCAAATGTGCTGGTTTAACTCCTAGATAAAAGCTTCGATTGATCTATCCTTCTTGGTGCTGATCATCTCCTAGTGTTCATCTCGGCGCCCACAAATCTGGTAGATAGTATCCTTGAGATCCTTGCAGTAGACTTCTCCAATGCGTCCCATGGCGATGTGAGCTGCCATGCTCTTTCCTAGACTCCAAGTTGGTGCATCAAAAGAAAACTCTATGGGCTCAGTGACTGGCATGAACGTCCTTCCTAGAACATGAACTTGAATCATCCAGCGCTCTTCTTCAGGTAAAGTGGCGTTGTAGGTTTCGGTGAAGCTTGGTACTCCTATATTTAGGTATATAGTGACTTCCTTCAAGTGACGTCCAAAGGGTGTATCTTCATCCGGTTGCGTGAACTTGTTCCTTGCATCCGCCATCCTAAATGAGTAGAAAAGATGAGAAGTCAGAAGAGAAGAGAATGGATAGTGATATAGGTCTTTTAACTTAGTGGTCGTGTCCTACAGTCAGCGTGTGCTCTGGTATCATCTCTGTAGTGACCAAACCTCAAACAGTCTGATCTCTGTGCTCCGGTGTCATCCCTGGATCAGTCATGCTGACACCACACAATACTCGAAGGATTTGTAGCAGAGTAGCAATCACACACTTATTACATCGAGTGTCTCAAAAGAGAACTTATTACAATAAATATGGCTTAAGGCCATCTAATAACAATAACAGCGGAAGGCTTGTAAGATAAGTGAGTCCATCAACTGCAACGGCATCACTGAGTATAGAACCACAACCTAAAAACTCCTTAATCAACGTCTGAAAAGTCTGCAACATTAACGTTCCAGCCCAAAACGGGTCAGCACATGGAATATGCTGGCAATGTAACACATAGAGAGTGATGGAATGAAACAGCTATACTATATGCATATTTGGCTGGTGGAAAGCTCTATGGTTACAGTTTTGCGTAAAGCCAATTTTTCCCTACTTCAAAGGAATAAATTTAATTACTATCATGGTAGTTGTTAAACATTGAGAATGGTTGACAGCATTCTCAATCCCAATTAAGCATCATCATTAAACATAACCCAACAAAATTAATTTAGAGTAACATGTCGAGATTCACATGATAATCCAGGTACTAGATACTCAAGATGTCCATAACCGAGGACACGGCTAATCATGATTAGTTTGTTACACTCTCCAGAGGTTTGCGCACTTTTCCCCACAAGACTCGAGCACCTCCGTTTGGTTTCTGGCACTACAAGGTGTTTGAGAAGACGGATGACCGAGACATAGTCTTTCAGAAGCGCTAGCACCTTACGATCGGGTAGACCATACCACCTACATCCCCTACATCTGCTAGTCTACCACTGTAAGAGTTCGCACGACTTAGTCAACTATGCTAGAGCCCATAATAGCTTGTGGCTGCACACGGAAGTTTCTAGTATGAATAGTCTCATGATCCCTTTGAGCCTGGGTGGCGGTCCAAAAGAAAACAGGCAAGTCCTGGAATACCCAGGTGCCTCAATCCACCCAGATGTGTGTTTAAGTTGCCACCTTAGATAAACCATTAATTAACAAAACTCACATCTGTCATGGATATCGCTCACCCAATCCACATCTACTAGCATAGCATGGCATAATAAGCAAACGTAGAAGTAACTCCCAAAGGTTTGATAATAAACAGGTAATAGGTACTACCTCATCTACTTCCCATCCCACAATTTAATTAAATCCTAATCATGCAATGTGTGAGGATTGATCTAATGCAATAAAACTGGGTAGTAGAAAAGGTATGATCAAAGTGTTACTTGCCTTGCTGATGATCCGAGAAACCTAGCGATTCGAAGTAACAAGCGGCGCACTCCGGGTATTCTATCGCAGACAAACAAACAAGCATACAATAAGTACTCATCTAATGCACAGGTAAAAGTCAAATAAGATATCTAATCAGAAGGTTCAACTTAAGAACTCCGATTGGCAAAAATAATCAAATCGAACGAAGCAACGAAAGTCAAACGGCAAAAGAAAACAACTTCGTTCTACTAGTCTGGATCTAGGGCAAATTTTACAGTACCAAAATCTTATTTAAGTTGCTTAAACGGATAGAGGGTTTCGAGAGGAAACTCTAGGCGCTTGAATCGCCTGATTCCGATAAACGAGCGAAAAGTTATACTAAAACGAAAATCGGATCAGGAATCGCGATCAGAAAAATCGCGGATTTAATCCGAGAAAAAGAAAAACGACGAACGTTCGTTAGAACGAACGGACGGACAAACGCTCGCTATTTAAATAAACCGGAAAAACTGATCTATTAAAAAAACCGAATCTAAAAAAAATAAACCGATGAAAACCGATCGGTTTAAAAAAACCGACGGCACGGATTATAAGGCGCGACGAACCTCGGGCAGCGGGATCCACGGCGGCGGCGTCCGCCGGGGCGGCGGGCGGCGGCGCGGTGGCGGGCGGCGGGCGGGGCTTGGGGCGGCCTGGGGTTAGGGTTCGGCCTGGGGTGGGCCGGCTTATAAAGGGCGAGTCGGGCCGGAGTCCTGATAGGACACGGCCCGTTGGTCGGTTCGGTTTTTTTTAATAATTATGCGCAGAAGAAAAAATAAAAATAAATACTAAACGGACTCCAAAAATTCCGAAATAAATTTTCACGGGCTTCTAAAATCAAGCCGCACAAGGTGAACATTTATTTGGGACCTAAATGCAATTTTGAAAAACGCACATTTTCCTAAATTCAAATAAAACATCGAAAACTCCGAAATAAAATCTTATTTGATTTTATTATTAAATCCTCAATATTTAGTTATTTTGGGAAAGTCATTTTATTCCCTCTCTCATATTTTTTTAATATAAATAATTGATGATAAAATAAATAAAATCAAATGATCCTATTTTCAAAATTTGAGAAAACTCAAATATGAAAATAACGAAACCCCCAAGTCTCTCCGTGGGTCCTTGAGTTGCTTAGGATTTCTAGGATCAACCAAAATGCAAAATAAAATATGGTATGCAATGATGATCTAATGGATAACATTCCAAATTGGAAATTTGGGATGTTACACCTATGTTGTTCCTTAATACTTTTGTGTGCCATCTAGTTAATCTCGAGTACAAACGGTACATATTATGTATCTTTCATCTGTGTTCTCCCTTTTGTTTTTGAGACCTGTTGCTGCTAGTTAACCCCATTCCTACTATTTATATCGTCTCCTATAGGCACTCATTACATAAATCTAACTACTAGTTGTCTTCCATGCATGTCAGATATAATTGCACACACTGATTTATCCACAAGAACCTCACGGAGTAATGTAACGACCAACAAACTTGACGTCAATGATACCCAATAAGATGGAACATGTAAAGGTAGTTCTTCACAAGACTTGAAGGAAGATGATAAATCCTATTCACCTCATAAGATCCTTGATCTAACTTGGCCCTTGATATGGGTACAACATGCATATAATGTCCTGGAGTGCATCTACTCTATTGCAATGCCTTGTGCTTAGCCTGTTGATCATGCATGTAAATATGGCATGCCTTCCTGTTTTTTAGTACCTATTCCATTCATGACAAGTACTATCATTCTACTCTATCGCAATGCCATCTGCTTAGTTTGGACATCATGGTTCTCAATATCTTATGCATGTTATTCATTAGTATGTACTTCATCTGTCTACCATACCATGTTTTTTACATCGAAGTGTTGTTCTAGTGGTCTCTTGCAATGCCATCTTAGTTTCCCAATCATACACGCATATGTTGCCTTAGTGTTTTTCTGTATGTATTCCGCTAGCATACAATTTTACATTCAAGTAGTGTTTTTTACACTGTTGTCTTGTCGTATCCCTAGCTCTTACAACATACTCCCTCCGTCTGGATTACATGTCGCAGAAATGGATAAAACTAGATGTATCTAGAACTAAAATACGCCTGACCCATCCATTTATTTCCGGGTGGAGGGAATACATGTCAATATATCATGCCTTTCTATTCTTCAGTACCTATTCCATCTCTGTTGTAGCATGTTTTATAATTGAAGCACCATTCTTCTATATAAGGCATGCAAGGGGAAGACATCTATGTTAGAATCTGAAGGGTTACAAACCAGGTCTTTGCAAAAGATCCAAATGCTAGGAGATAATAAACCAACTCCAGTTTTCATAGATACTACTCTAGCACAGAGAAACCCAACTCCCGCTGATAATAAGCAGATTCCAGTGGCCAAAGAACTGGTCCGTTCCAGTCCAGCAATAATATGTCAACTCAGTTCTAAGAAGCGTGTGCGTATCCTCGCATCATGAAATTTTATAGCATTCTGATCATATTTTCTACATGTTTCTTACCCATCTCTCTTTTAGAAAATAAGCTTAAAGGATAGAAGACTTTCTGTACTAGGATCGTATTCGAGGAAAGTATATTGCGGGAATTCTCTATGCTCCAATGCTGATGTAAGTACCTGCTGTATATCACTATATTTTTACATCAGCATGTATTTTGTTAATCAGTGTGAATCCAACCTTTATCTGATCTAAATTTAGTTGTAGCAAAATGTTAAAGGCGAGAATGTTGATTTTTGTAAGGAAAACTGCCTAGTAGTTTTTGATACGTCCATTTTGCATCATGCTTTCATATTGATATTTATTGCATTATGGGCTAGTATTACACGTTATGTCACAATACTTATGCCTATTCTCTCTTATTTTACAAGGTTTACATGAAGGGGGAGAATGCCGGCAGCTGGAATTCTGGGCTGGAAAAGGAGCAAATATTAGAGACCTATTCTGCACAACTCCAAAAGTCCTGAAACTTCAAGGGAGCATGTTTCAGAATATATAAAAAATATTGGGCGAAGGAAGTACCAGAGGGGGGCCGCCCACCATCCACGAGGGTGGCGGGAGCGCCCTACCCCGTAGGCACGCCCCCTGCCTCGTGGGCCCCCTGGCAGGCCTCCGGTGCCCATCTTCTGCTATATGAAGTCTTTTACCCTGAAAAAAATCATAAGCAAGCTCATGGGACGAAACTCTGCCGCCACGAGGCGGAACCAATATAGGGCTCCGGCGGAGTTGTTCTGCTGGGGAAACTTCCCTCCGGGAGGGGGAAATCATCAGCATCGTCATCACCATCAATCCTCCCATCGGGAGGGGGGTCAATCTCCATCAATATCTTCACCAGCACCATCTCATCTCAAACCCTAGTTCTCTCTTGTGTCCAATCTTTGTCTCAAAGCCTCAGATTGGTACCTGTGGGTTGCTAGTAGTGTTGATTACACCTTGTAGCTGATGCTAGTTAGTTTATTCGGTGGAAGATCATATGTTCAGATCCTTTATGCATATTAATACCCCTCTGATTATGAACATGAATATGATTTGTGAGTAGTTACGTTTGTTCCTGAGGACATGGGAGAAGTCTTGCTATAAGTAGTCATGTGAATTTGGTATTCGTTTGATATTTTGATGAGATGTATGTTGTCTTTCCTCTAGTGGTGTCATGTGAACGTCGACTACATGACACTTCACCATTGTTTGGGCCTAGATGAAGGAACTGGGAAGTAATAAGTAGATGATGGGTTGTTAGAGTGATAGAAGCTTAAACCCTAGTTTATGAGTTGCATCGTAAGGGGCTGATTTGGATCCATATGTTTCATGTTATGGTTAGGTTTACCTTAATACTTCTTTTGTAGTTGCGGATGCTTGCAATAGGGGTTAATCATAAGTGGGATGCTTGTACAAGGAAGGGAAGTACCCAAGCACCGGTTCACCCACATATCAAATTATCAAAGTACCGAACGTGAATCATATGAGCGTGATGAAAACTAGCTTGACGATAATTCCCATGTGTCCTCGGGTGCGTTTTCATTTATATAAGAGTTTGTCCAGGCTTGTCCTTTGCTACAAAAAGGATTGGGCCATCTTTATGCACCTTATTTACTTCTACTATTTGTTATCCGTTACAAATTACCTTATCACAAAACTACGTATTACCGATAATTTCAGTGCTTGTAGAGAATACCTTGCTGAAAACTGCTTATCATTTCCTTCTGCTCCTCGTTGGGTTTGACACTCTTACTTATCGAAAGGACTACGATAGATCCCCTATACTTGTGGGTCATCAAGACTCTTTTCTGGCGCCATTGCCGGGGAGTGAAGCGCCTTTGGTAAGTGGAATTTGGTAAGGAAAAATTTATATAGTGTGCTGAAATTTACTGTCACTTGTTACTATGGAACATAATCCTTTGAGGGGCTTGTTCGGGGTATCTTCACCCTGACCAGTAGAGCAAAGAGTTTCTCCTCAACCTACTGAACCTACTAAAAATGTTTACTTTGAAATTCCTTCGGGTATGATAGAGAAACTACTAGCTAATCCTTTTACAGGAGATGGAACATTACATCCCGATTTGCACCTAATCTATGTGGATGAAGTTTGTGGATTATTTAAGCTTGCAGGTATGCCCGAGTATGTTATAAAGAAGAAGGTATTCCCTTTATATTTGAAGGGAAAGGAATTGACATGGTTTAGGCTATGTGATGATATGGGATCATGGAACTACAACCGATTGAAATTGGAATTTTATCAGAAGTTTTATCCTATGCATCTTGTTCATCGTGATCGTAATTATATGTATAATTTTTGGCCTCATGAGGAAGAAAAGCATCGCTCGAGCTTGGGGGAGGCTTAAGTCAATGTTATATTCATGCCCCAATCATGAGCTCTCAAGAGAAATTATTATTCAAAATTTTTATGCTCGGCTTTCTCTCAATAATCGCTCCATGCTCGATACTTCTTATACTGGATGTTTTATGATGAAGACTATTGAATTCAAATGGGATTTTTTGTAAAGAATTAAACACAACTCTGAAGATTGGGATATCGATGAAGGTAAGGAGTCAGGTATAACACCTAAGTTTCATTGTGTTAAATCTTTTATGGATACCGATGTTTTTCCGTGAATTTAGCACTAAATATGGACTTGACTCTGAGATAGTAGCTTCTTTTTGTGAATCCTTTGCTACTCATGTTGATCTCCCTAAGGACAAGTGGTTTAAATATAATCCTCCCATTGAAGTAAATTAGTTGAACCTATTAAAGTTGAAGAAAAGACCATCACTTCTAATGTTGATCCTGTTGTTCCTACTGCTTATATTGAGAGACCACCTTTCCCTGTTAGAATAAAGGATCATGCTAAAGCTTCAACTGCGGTTCGTAAGAGTAACACTAGAACACCTACACCCTCTGAGAAAATTAAATTTGAACCTAGTGTCGCTATGGTTAATGATCTCTTGGCTGATAATATTGATGGGCATGTTATTTACTTCTATGATGAAGCTGCTAGAATTGCTAGACCTGATACTAAAATAAGCATAGACCTATTGTAGGCATGCCTGTTATTTCTATTAGAATAGGAGATCATTGCTATCATGGCTTATGTGACATGGGTGCTAGTGCAAGTGAAATACCTCATTCCTTATACAAAGAAATTATGCATGATATTGCACCTGCTGAGATAGAGGAAATTGATGTTACAATTAAGCTTGCCAATAGAGACACTATTTCACTAGTTGGGATTGTTAGAGATGTTGAAGTCTTGTGTGGGAAAGTTAAATATCCTACTGATTTTCTTGTTCTTGGTTCCCCACAAGATAACTTTTGCCCCATTATATTTGGTAGACCCTTCTTGAATACTGTTAATGCTAAGATAGACTACAAAAAGGATGTTGTTACTATTGGTTTGGGGGATATGTCTCATGAGTTTAATTTTGCTAAATTTCATAGACAACCCCATGATAAAGAATTGCCTAGTAAAGATGAAATTATTGGTCTTGCTTCTATTGTTGTGCCTCCTAATGATCCTTTAGAACAATATTTGCTCGACCATGAAAATGATATGTTTATGAATGAAAGAAGGGAAATAGATGAAGTATTCTTTAAACGGGGACCTATTTTGAAACACAAATTGCTTGTTGAGATTTTAGGGGATCCCCCTTCACCCAAGGGTGACCCCGTGTTTGAGCTTAAACCCTTACCTAATACTCTTAAATATGCTTATCTTGATGAGAAAGAGATATATCCTGTTATTATTAGTGCTAACCTTTCAGAGCATGAAGAAAATAAATTATTGAAAACTCGGAAGAAGCACCGTGCAGCTATTGGTTACACTCTTGATGATCTTAAGGGCATTAGTCCCACTCTATGCTAGCACAAAATAAAATTGGAGAAAGACGTGAAACCGGTTGTTGATCACCAACGATGGTTAAATCCTAAGATGAAAGAACTGGTAAGAAAATAAATACTAAAGCTTTCTAGAGGCATGTATAGTTTATCCCGTTGCTGATAGTTAGTAGGTAAGTCCTGTCCATTGTGTCCCTAAGAAGGGAGGTATTACTGTTGTTCCTAATGATAAAGATGAACTGATCCCACAAAGAATTGTTACAGGTTATAGAATGGTAATTGATTTCTGCAAATTAAATAAAGCTACTAAAAAGGATCACTACCCTTTACCTTTTATTGATCAAATGCTAGAAAGACTATCCAAACATACATATTTTTGCTTTCTTGATGGTTATTCTGGTTTCTCTCAAATACATGTGTCAAAAGAGGATCAAGAAAAGACCACTTTTACTTGTCCTTTCAGTACCTTTGCTTATAGATGTATGCCTTTTGGTTTATGCAATGCACCTGCTACATTTCAAAGATGCATGACTGCTATATTCTCTGACTTTTATGAAAAGATTTTTGAGGTATTCATGGATGATTTTTCTGTATATGGAACTTCTTTTGATGATTGCTTAAGCAACCTTGATCGAGTTTCACAGAGATGTGAAGAAACTAATCTTGTCTTGAATTGGGAGAAGTGCCACTTTATGGTTAATGAAGGTATTGTCTTGGGGCACAAAATTTCTAAAAGAGGTATTGAAGTTGATAAAGCTAAAGTTGATGCTATTGAAAAGATGCCGTGTCCTAAGGACATTAAAGGTATAAGAAGTTTCCTTGGTCATGCCGGATTTTATAGGAGGTTCGTTGAGGACTTATCTAAAATCTCTAGGCCTCTGACTAATCTCTTACAAAAAGATATTCCTTTTGTCTTTGATGATGATTGTGTAGAAGCATTCAAAATACTTAAGAAAGCTTTGATTTCTGCACCTATTGTTCAGCCACCTGATTGGAATTTACCCGTTGAAATTATGTGTGATGCTAGTGATTATGTTGTAGGTGAAGGAAATATGCCCTAGAGGCAATAATAAAGTTATTGTTTATTTCCTTATATCATGATAAATGTTTATTATTCATGCTAAAATTGTATTAACCGAAAACGTAATACATGTGTGAATACATAGACAAACAGTATGTCACTAGTATGCCTCTACTTGACTAGCTTGTTGAATCAAAGATGGTTAAGTTTCCTAGCCATAGACCTGAGTTGTCATTTGATTAACGGGGTCACATCATTAGAGAATGATGTGATTGACTTGACCCATTCCGTTAGCATAACACTTGATCGTTTAGTTTGTTGCTATTGCTTTCTTCATGACTTATACATGTTCCTGTGACTATGATATTATGCAACTCCCGTTTACCGGAGGAGCACTTTGTGTGCTACCAAACATCACAACGTAACTGGGTGATTATAAAGGTGCTCTACAGGTGTCTCCGAAGGTACTTGTTGGGTTGGCGTATTTCGAGATTAGGATTTGTCACTCCCACTAGTAGAAAACAGGGCTTTGGTCCAGGCCGTGTCAGCCCATTAGTCCCGGTTCGGTCCAGAACCGGGACCAATGGGGGCATTGGACCCGGTTCATGAGCCCAGGGGGGCGGCCGGGCCACGTGGGCCATTGGTCCCGGTTCATCTGGACCTTTTGGTCCCGGTTGGTGGGACGAACCAGGACCAATGGGCCTCGCTCCTGGCCCACCACCATTGGTCCCGGTTGGTGGCTTGAACCGGGACCAAAGGCTCCCCTTTAGTCCTGGTTCATGCCACCAACCGGAACCAATGAGGTGCCTATATATACCCCCTCGCGTAAGAGCAGAGCACACTGCTCTATTTTTTCTGGCCGAGGGGGAGAGGGCTTGGTGGTGCTCTAGCTCACCTCCTATGCACACAAGGTCTTGGATGGAATGCCCGAGCCACACTACTTAAGCTTTCTCCTCTCCAAGCTCGACCTCCAAGCTCCATTTTCCACAATATTTGTCTAGGTTTAGTGGTCTATCACGCCCCGTCCCCGTCTTCACCACCGTCGATCACCCGCGCTAAGCTCATCGCCGGCACCACCTTGGTGAGCCTCTTGTTCTTATCTTCTTTCTGAAAGGAAAAATATTCTTACTTGTATGTTTACATAGATACTTGTATTATTTTTTTACTTTTATTATTGCATCTTATATAGTGCAATGGTTTTGGTATCCGCCCCCGTCGGCCCTCGTCCTGTCTATGATTCGGATGTGGTATATATATTATCTTTATAACTATTGGTTCATTTATTGTTTATGAAAATTATGCCGACCAACGTGACATAGATTTTATTTATGTAGGATGTATGTGAATCGGAAATGCCAACCGACCCTATTGTCGAGAGGTTAAATTTAGTTGAAGAAGAAAACAATTTGTTAAAGGAAAAAATAAAAAAAATTGAGGAGGAGAAGATGATATTGGAGTTGCATGTTGCGGATGTCGTCGATGATCACAAGATAGAGATGGATGCAATGCGCTTGAAGATTAGAAAGATTAGAAAATATGCCATTCATACCGAGGCTTGGTATCATTATGTCGTTGGATCAATTGTTATCTTGGTTGCGATTATGATCGCATTTGTTTTCGCATGTAAATGTTTTACATAGTTTCAATGTATGGTTTAATTAGTTAGATGCTCTGGAGAGCTATATGTTGTTAGATGAGAACTATGTATGCACTTTGGTTTTAATGTGATGATGAACTTCTATTAATTTGGACACTTTATTATATATAATGCACGCAGATGAACCGGCAATGGATGTACGGTGACAGACACACCTGCGAGTACATTAAGGGCGTGCATGAGTTTCTCGATACGGCTGAGGCAAACAAGCAGAATGGTTTTATGTGTTATCCATGCACTGAATGTGGGAATACGAGGTTTTACTCTAACCGGAAAATCCTTCACTCCCACCTGCTTTACAAGGGTTTCATGCCACACTATAATGTTTGGACGAGGCACGAAGAAATAGTGGTTATGATGGAAGACGACGAAGAAGAAGAGTACGATGACAACTATGTGCCCCCTGAATATGGTGATGCTGCAACGGGGGGAGCTAGTGAAGATCAAGAGGAACCAGACGATGTGCCCAATGATGCTGCAACGGGTGAAGCTGCTGAAGATCAAGAGGAACCAGACGATGTGCCCAATGATGATGATCTCCGCCGGGTCATTGTCGATGCAAGGACGCAATGCGAAAGTCAAAAGGAGAAGCTGAAGTTCAATCGCATGTTAGAGGATCACAAAAAAGGGCTGTACCCCAATTGCAAAGATGGCAACACAAAGCTCGATACCGTACTGGAATTGCTGCAGTGGAAGGCAGAGAATGCTATGGCTGACAAAGGATTTGAGAAGCTACTGAAAATATTGAAGAAGAAGCTTCCAAAGGATAACGAATTGCCCGACAGTACATACGCAGCAAAGAAGGTCGTATGCCCTCTAGGATTGGAGGTGGAGAAGATACATGCATGCCCTAATGACTGCATCCTCTACCGCGGTGCATACAAGGATCTGAACACATGCTCGGTATGCGGTGCATTGCGGTATAAGATCAGACGAGATGACCCTGGTGATGTTGACTGCGAGCCCCCCAGGAAGAGGGTTCCTACGAAGGTGATGTGGTATGCTCCTATAATACCACGGTTGAAACGTCTGTTCAGAAACGAAGAGCATGCCAAGTTGATGCGATGGCACAGTGAGAACCGAAAGAAAGATGGGAAGTTGAGAGCACCCGCTGACGGGTCGCAGTGGAGAAAAATCGAGAGAAAGTATTGGGATGAGTTTGCAAAGGACCCAAGGAATGTATGGTTTGCTTTAAGCGCGGATGGCATTAATCCTTTCGGGGAGCAGAGCAGCAATCACAGCACCTGGCCCGTGACTCTATGTATGTATAACCTTCCTCCTTGGATGTGCATGAAGCGGAAGTTCATTATGATGCCAGTTCTCATCCAAGGCTCTAAGCAACCCGGCAACGACATTGATGTGTACCTAAGGCCATTAGTTGAAGAACTTTTACAGCTGTGGAATGGAAACGGTGTACGTACATGGGATGAGCACAGACAGGAGGAATTTAACCTAAAGGCGTTGTTGTTCGTGACCATCAACGATTGGCCCGCTCTCAATAACCTTTCAGGACAGACAAACAAAGGATACCACGCATGCACGCACTGTTTAGATGACACTGAAAGTATATACCTGGACAAATGCAGGAAGAATGTGTACCTGGGCCATCGTCGATTTCTTCCGACTAACCATCAATGTCGAAAGAAAGGCAAGCATTTCAAAGGCGAGGCAGATCACCGGAAGAAGCCCGCCATGCGTACTGGTGATCACATACTTGCTATGGTCAATGATTTACACGTAATCTTTGGAAAGGGTCCCGGGCGGACTAGCTGTTCCAAATGACGCTGAGGGACACACACCCATGTGGAAGAAGAAATCTATATTTTGGGACCTACCCTACTGGAAAGACCTAGAGGTCCGCTCTTCAATCGACGTGATGCACGTGATGAAGAACCTTTGCGTGAACCTCCTAGGCTTCTTGGGCATGTATGGGAAGACAAAAGATACACCTGAGGCACGGGAGGACCTGCAACATTTGCACGAAAAAGACGGCATGCCTCCGAAGCAGTATAAAGGTCCTGCCAGCTATGCTCTTACGAAAGAAGAGAAATAAATCTTCTTTGAATGCCTGCTCAGTATGAAGGTCACGACTGGCTTCTCGTCGAATATAAAGGGAATAATAAATATGCCAGAGAAAAAGTTTCAGAACCTAAAGTCTCATGACTGCCATGTGATTATGACGCAACTGCTTCCGGTTGCATTGAGGGGGCTTCTATCGGAAAACGTCCGATTAGCCATTGTGAAGCTATGTGCATTCCTCAATGCAATCTCTCGGAAGGTGATCGATCTAGAAATCATACCAAGGCTAAGGAGTGATGTGGCGCAATGTCTTGTCAGTTTCGAGCTGGTGTTCCCACCATCCTCTTCAATATCATGACGCACGTCCTAGTTCATCTAGTCGACGAGATTGTCATCCTGGGGCCCGTATTTCTACACAATATGTTCCCCTTTGAGAGGTTCATGGGAGTCCTAAAGAAATATGTCCGTAACCGCGCTAGGCCAGAAGGAAGCATCTCCATGGGCCATCAAACAGAGGATGTTATTGGGTTTTGTGTTGACTTCATTCCTGGCCTTAAGAAGATAGGTCTCCCTAAATCGCGGTATGAGGGGAGACTGACTGGAAAAGGCACTCTTGGAAGTGACTCAATAATATGCAGGGACGGATATTCTTGGTCTCAAGCACACTACATAGTTCTACAGAACTCTACCTTGGTGACCCCGTATGTCGATGAACACAAGAACAGTCTGCGCTCCAAACACCCGGAGCAGTGCGACGACTGGATTACATGTGAACACATCAGGACTTTCAGCAGTTGGTTGGAAACACGTCTCAGAGGTGACAACACTGTTTGTGATGAGTTGTACTTGTTGTCCAGGGGACCATCTTTGACTGTATTGACTTACAAAGGATACGAGATAAATGGGAATACATTTTACACGATCGCCCAAGATCAAAAGAGCACCAACCAAAACAGCGGTGTCCGCTTTGATGCAGCAACCGAGAGCGGAAAGGACACATATTATGGTTACATAGTGGACATAAGGGAACTTGACTACAGACCTGATTTTAAGGTCCCTTTGTTTAAGTGCAAATGGCTCAATCTGTCAGGCGGCGGGGTACAGGTAGACCCACAGTACGGAATGACAACAGTGGATCTTGAAAAATCTTGGGTACACTGACGAACCGTTCGTCCTAGCCAATGATGTGGCACTTGCACCTGGTACTACGAACTATGTGAAGGACATGTCTACCAAACCGAGAAAAAGAAAAGATAAGGAAGCGAATACATCATACGATGAGCCAAAGCGCCACATAGTTCTTTCAGGAAAAAGGGACATCCTGGGAGTGGATGGCAAGACAGACATGTCTAAAGATTATGAAAAGTTTCATGAAATTCCTCCCTTCAATGTCAAGGCTGACCAAAGCATCCTGATAAATGATGAAGATTATCCATGGTTACGGTGCAATAAGCAAATGACACAAGCGAAGAAAAAGTGAATACTTTCTCCCGCAACTATTATGATGATACCATGCCAACTTTGTAACACACGAGTATGTTATGCCAACTTTTTCAGAGTTCATTTGAAAACTATGAATTTAGGTCGAATTTTCTCTATAGGTGCATCTATGTTCATTTTTTAGTAAAGTTAATCACAAACTTGTGATTCACACAAATTTCAAAGAATTCAAATTTTAACTATTCAAATTTGAAAACTAATAGCACTAACAAAAAGTTTATATTTTTTCTAAAACTAATGGCACTAATAGAAAGTTTATAATTATGCTGACTTAAAAGCAAAAAGAAATAAAAAATAAATAAAAAAACAAAAGAAAATAAATAATGTAGAAAACAAAACAAAAAATAAAATAAAATAAATAAAGCAACAAAGAAAACAAAAAAAAAAGTGTTTTCAAATTTGAAAACTAATGGCACTAACAGAAAGTTTATAATTTTTCTAAAATTAAAAGCAAAAAGAATAAAAAAATAAAGCAAAAAATAAAAGAAAATAAATAATGCAGAAAACAAAACAAAAAAACTGGAAAAAAATAGCAACAATAAGTATTTTGTTGTAAGTAGAAACAAAATAAAATAAATAAAGCAACAAAGAAAACAAAAAACTAAAAAAGTGTTTTTCAAATTTGAAAACTAATGGCACTAACAGAAAGTTCATAATTTTTCTAAAACTAAAAGCAAAAAGAATTAAAAATAATGTAAAAAAAAGAAAATAAATAATGCAGAAAACAAAACAAAAAACTGGAAAAAAATAGGCACTAAAAGCAAAAAAAACTTAAAAAGTATTTTCAAATTTGGAAACTAATGGCTATAACAGAAAGTTTATAATTTTTCTAAAACTAAAAGCAAAAAGAATTAAAAAATAAAGCAAAAAGCAAAAGAAAATAAATAATGCGGAAAACAAAACAAAAAAACTGGAAAAAAAATTAAAAATAGCAACAATAAGTAAAGAAAACAAAAAAACAAAAAAAGTGTTTTCAAATTTGAAAACTAATGGCACTAACAGAAAGTTTATAATTTTTCTAAAACTAAAAGCAAAAAGAATTAAAAAATAAAGCAAAAAACAAAAGAAAATAAATAATGCAGAAAACAAAACAAAAAAACTGGGAAAAAAATTAAAAATAGCAACAATAAGTAAAGAAAACAAAAAACAAAAAAATGCCTCCTACTCAGCCCCCACGGCCTGAATACGACTAGAAACCCTACCATGGGCCAGGATTCAGGCCCGCAGGAGACCTAGTAGGCCCACAGGCACAGACAGTGGATTTAGGCCCGTAAGCCTGCAGTGGAGAGGAGCTCGAAGTGGTCGGCTCGGCAGAGCTTATAAACCACTCCAAGCCCCTCTCGGCTAGCGAGGTGGGACTAAACATCCCACCGCACTGCGCCAGTTCTAGCACACAACCTTTGGTCCCGGTTGGTGCCATCAACCGGCACTAAAGGGGGCATTGGTCACGGTTCGTAGCACAAACCGTGACCAATGCCCCCCTTTAGTCCCGCCATTTGGGCTGCTGTAAAGAGGCCTTTGGTCCCGGTTGGTGGCACCAACCGGGACTAAAGGGGGGCATTGGTCACGGTTTGTGCCACGAACCATGACCAATGCCTTTGCTATATAACTAGCACTTGTGAAAATTTCCATTCAGTTCGTCTTCCCCGCCCGACGCCGCCAGGCTGCCCCTCTGCGCCTCGCCGTCATCATTGCCCCTGCCTCCGACGCCGTCCCGCGCCGCCAAGACGCCGTCGCCACCCCGCGCCGCCCCGACTCCGTCGCCGCATGCCACCCCACGCCGTCGCGGTCACCTCCCCGCGCCACCCCGACGCCATCGCCACCCCACCTCTGCCTCGCCGTCGCCGCCCCGCGCCGCCGTCACCTCTCGCTTTGGTCAGGGCCGGCACCGCCCCCCTCTTCCCCCCCTATTTTTAATTTTTTTGCAAATTCATATATGTTTTTTCCTGATTATATGTATATGTATAGTATATGTATGTGTGTATATGTATGCAAAAGATAGATTAACAGAAAAAATAGTATTTTTTCTGTTCATAGATTTTTTTGGTGATATTGATTATTGTAAATATGCAAATGTTTGCATATTCATATGAACAATGAATTAGGCAAAACCTTTACTTTTTTCTAAAATTTCTATTTAACATTATTTTAAAAACAAGCAATACTACTTCATGTATTTTTAAGAAGGAAGAAGAAGAAAAAGAATGAGAGGAAAAAGGAAATAAGAAGAAGAAGAAAGGAGAAGAAGAGGGGAGAGGAAGACGAGGAGAAATAAATAAGAAGAAGAAAAAAGAAGAAAAAGAAGAGAAGAAGAAGAAAGGAATAGAGGAGAAGAAGAGAAAATAGAATATATATTCTATTTTCTCTTTTCTCCTCTATTCCATTCTATTTTCTCTTCTTCTCCTACATTCCTTTCTTCTTCTCCTTTTTTTTTCTTCTTTTTTTTCTTCGACACGTGTGGGGGGGGGGTCGATATACCCCCTCCCGATAACTTCAACACGAGGGGGGGTCGATATACCCCCTCCCCGATAATATTATTTTCCCATGTATGTATGTCGTGTCGATATAAACTCCCGATAACTTCAACACGAGGGGGGGGGTTCGATATATATACCCCCTCCCCGATAATATTATTTTCCCTCATGTACATATGTCGTGTCGATATAAACTCCTGATAACTTCAACATGTGGGGTGGGGTCGATATACCCCCTCCCGATAACTTCAACACGTCGGGGGGGTCGATATACCCCCTCCCGATAACTTCAACACGAGGGGGGCGGGGGTCGAACATGAGAGGAAGAAGAGGATAAAAAAGAAGAGGAAGAAGAAAAAAAAGAGGAGAAGAAAGAATAGAGGAGTTCTTCTCCTCTATTCTTTCTTCTCCTCTTTTTCTTCTCCTTTCTTTCTTCTCCTCTTTTTTCTTCTTCCTCTTTTTTATCGGGAACAAGGGTCGTTGAGGGTCGCCGAGCGGTAGAGGAAACCCTAAATAGAAAGTATCGTCGGTGTGAGATACATGTGGCCGTCGGTGTCGGACAGTACATCCACGTCCCACAAGTGACGCGGGCTTCGACGCCCACGTCACTTGTGGGACGTGGATGTAGTGTCCGACACCGACGGCCACATGTATCTCACACCCACGATACTTGCTATTTAGGGTTTCCTCTACCGTTCGGCGACCCTCGACGACCCTCGTTTCCGATAAAAAAAGAGGAAGAAGAAGAAAAAAAGAGGAGAAGAAAGATTTCTTCTTCTCTTTTTTTCTTCTTCTTCCTCTTTATTTTATCGGGAACGAGGGTCGTCGAGGGTCAGGGTCGCCGAGCGGTAGAGGAAACCCTAAATAGCAAGTATCGTCGATGTGAGATACATGTGGCCGTCGGTGTCGGACAGTACATCCACGTCCCACAAGTGACGCGGGCTTCGACGCCCACGTCACTTGTGGGACGTGGATGTAGTGTCCGACACCGACGGCCACATGTATCTCACACCCACGATACTTGCTATTTAGGGTTTCCTCTACCGCTCGGTGACCCTCGACGACCCTCGTTCCTGATAAAAAAAGAGGAAGAAGAAGAAAAAAAGAGGAGAAGAAAGAATAGAGGAGTTCTTACTCCTCTATTCTTTCTTCTCCTCTTTTTTTCTTCTTCCTCTTCTTTTTTTATCCTTGAAGCGTTGTCGAGGCCACCCCAAACCCTAGAGAAGCAGCGTCGAGGCCACCCCAAACCCTAGAGAAGCAGCGTCGAGGCCACTAATTAATATTAGTTCTACGTTTGCCACTAATATATCCATCTGTCATGTTTGAATAATAATTGCCATGTTGTAAATATTTGTAGAAACTATGGACACCGCCCGAGACGAAGTACAAGAAGAGTTGTTGGGGGACATAATCGCACGAGGAAGTGATGCCGTCTGCTCGTTGTTTCTCAACGACACCGATGGTCTGGAAGCAGCTGGCTATGATTATGATGGCTCCGGTGACCTAATGCCGGTGCAAGAAGGAGACCGTGAGGACGGCTCCGGTGACCCAATGCCGGTGCAAGAAGGAGACCGTGATGACGTCTCCGGTGACCGAACCGAGTCCGGCCAGGTATATATATTAGTTAAGCTTCTGCTGACTAGCTAATTGATGCATTCATTGTTTTGGTATGTACACATATTAATTAAGTCTTTGTTCTTTTTTCTAGCCCTCCGGATCGAGCACAACTTCGGTAAAGAGACGAGGCCCGAAGAAAAAGTTGAGCTCGGATGAAAAGTTTGAGATCATAGCAATCGCGCCCGACGGCCAACCGATTGAACCCCTCCGGACAAAGAGCGCATTTGTTGCTCAGTGCGGGGTTTTGGTTAGGGACAAGATCCCGATCAGCATCCAGCAATGGTTAAAGCCGGCTACAGAAGACCCTGAGGTGTCTTATGTCAATGATATGCAGAAAAATGATCTTTGGACTGAGCTGAAGTCAAATTTCACCCTACCGCCAGAGGATGATCCGGAGAAGCCAGTTAAAGAGCAATTAATCAAGTCTTTTGCTCTTAAGAGGATGGCAGAACTATTCAGGAGGTGGAAGAAAGAGCTGAATAAGTTTGTCGAAAATAAAGAGACACCAGAATTCAAGGGCAGATATGAGAAGATCAGAGATCACTGGCCCGCATTTGTGGCCCACAAGACATCGGAAAAGAGTAAGAAGATGTCGGCGACAAACAAGCAAAATGCTGCGAAGAAGAAGCATCACCATCGCACGGGGTCAGGTGGCTACCTCGTAGCCCGGCCTAAGTGGGCCAAGACTGAGAATGATCTGGTTGATAAAGGGATCGAACCAGAGACAATTAACTGGCCAGACCGTTGCCGGACTTGGTTCTTCGGGGCTGGCGGAACCTTGGACCCTGTATCAGGGAAGTGCATTTGGACGAACGATCAAATGGACATACCAGTCAAGAAGCTTCAGCAGTATATCGAAGCAGCGCAGCAAGGGACGTTCTTTCCAGACAGAGAGAACGACGAGCTCACAATGGCCCTCGGGAATCCTGAGCACCCTGGACGGACACGAGGCACGCCAGGCTCCATTCCGTGGAAGGTTGGGTTTCCGGACGCAGGCGGTTACAAATGCCAGGAGAGGAGGAAAAAAGTGCAGCAGACCCAAATGCAGGTGCTGCAAGCAAGGGTACAAGCGATAGAGGAACGAGAAGCAAATCGCAGCAAACGAACTGCCGAAGCTTCCCCCGAAGCTACCCCGCCATCTCAGCGGAGAAGCAGCGTGGCTTCCACCGAGCTGCTTCAGCCGGAGCATGTCTTGACGGCTCCTGCCAGCTATCCCGTGGATGCTATCACGGAGTCTCAAAATTGCCACCTTATGACGCAATGGATGAATTTGAAGGTCAAGGCGGCTGTTGGCTCTGTTTATCCTACTGAACCCGGCGCAACTTTTCACTGCCGGCCGATTCCAGAAGGATATGCTAGGGTGATGGTGGATGAAATAACGGAGGGATTTGAGGACCTCCAGCTTGACCACCCTACCGGTGAAGGGGAGACTAGGCTGGGTTCTGCTCTGAAGACTCCATGCCTATGGCGGAAGGAGCTCATCAACCTTCCGAACTGGACGCCTCCGCCTCCTCCTCCTCCTTCGGTGAGTCAGGGCACTCCGCCTCCTCCACCGCCTCCTCCTCCGGCGAGTCAGGGCACTCCGCCTCCTCCACCGCCTCCTCCTCCGGCGAGTGACGATTAGGGCACTCGGCCGGCTCCTTCTCCGGCGCGTGGCGGCACTCCGCCTCCTTCTCCGCCTGCGCCGGCGCGCCCGAGCAGCCAGCCTCCTCCTTCTCCGCCTCATCAGCAAGGGCGGAAGAGACCTGCCGCCGCTCCGGCTGCTCCGGCGCGTCGTAGTCCTCCTCCTCCACCTCGTAAGCAAGTAAAGAAGACAACCGCTCCGTCTGCTCTGCCGGCGTCTAGCAGTACAGCCAGAGGCGGGAGGACAACAGATTCGGTCCTTCTCTGAAGACTCCAGAGAAGTTACCATACGAGAGGACCCCGGAGGAGAATGCCGAGATCGTGCGAGAAGAAGTGAGGAACTTCTTTGAAGGGGTGAAAGCAAAGAAACATCCACCTCCGGAGGAGAAGGTAGATCCGGTGAAAGCGAAGCGCACTCTGGTTGCCCTGACAAAACCACCCAAGTCTCCGCCGAAAGGAAACTATGAGCGCATTATTGGAAAGGAATTTGTCGAAGCGGAGCGGTCGGGAAGTACTGTCAGTGATCAAAGGCTGAAAGAACGACGAGCTGGGAAACAAATTGCACAGCTCGGCGAACAAGCGAAGCAATCGTGCCCCCCGCTCAAGGTGCCTAGCGACATCGTCGCTAATGATCCGAGGATGGTGCCCGGTTATAGCAATCTTGGAGATTACCTGCCCGACGATGTACACTATGATTTCATGGAGGTGCAGATACAAAGATACGAGTACGGGAAGCCTCTCGTCAAAGATGAAAGATCTCTATCAGCGATGATGCGAAGATTGCATGATTGGTACTTGAAAATCTGGAGAGAGTCTGGGGGAGGAGTACTTTGTATGTGAGAGTTAAAAAGGAGCATGACCTCGTTGGAATTGATCTGTTGCCTGTTCCATTTGAGGAGTTCTTTCAGTTTTTCAATCAATTGGCCCTCGATAAAGCAACGGTCACCTGCTACTGTCTGTAAGTAGTACTACTTCTGTCATTAAGTCTCTCTATATAGCTCAACTCTTTCATTGCATGTATTTATAATTATCCTCACTATATTATGCAGATTGAAGATCGCCGAATTGAAGAAAAGACAAGTCGGTGATATTGGGTTCATTAACACATATCTCATAGATGAAACTGAGGTTAAATTTCATCCCGCAGATACCGAGGCCAACTTGCTACGATCGTTGGTAATAAATGAAAACAAAGATATAATACTCTTTCCTTACAACTTCAAGTGAGTGTTACTGTCTTGTGCGTATTCGGTTTCCCTTATATATTAGTCAAGGTTATAGTAATGTAATTGATGAGTTATGCATGCGTGTGCAGTTTCCACTATATTCTCCTAGAGATTAAGCTTGAGCAGGGACTAGTAACCGTCTTAGACTCAAGACGAAAAGATCCCCAGGACTATGCGGACATGACTCAAATGCTCGAGAAGTAAGTTAAATCGATCATTATCCACCACATCAGCAACTTTGTTCATTTCCTGATATATCAAGTAATTGTTTTCTTTGTCTGGCAGGGTTTGGAAAAAATTCACCAAAAAAGCTCCGGGACTCCCGAAGAAGCTGCAATTTAGACACCCGAAAGTAAGTACTATAGTAGCATGTTCCGCGCATCTCCTATTGATTCAAGCGCTAGTTTCATCAATACCATTTGGCATTCTTGCTTATCAGTTTGATTGACCTCTATTTCTTGTAAAGTGGTTGTGGCAGGAACAAGGGAATAATTTCTGTGGATACTACATTTGCGAGTCCATCCGCCACACGACCTGTGAGCGGGGCTACTCTGACGAACAATATGAAGTGCGTAAATAACAACATTCACAATTTTATTTTATTACCATCATTTGTGTTGAGTTTCATTCATATATATATATATATGTATATATATATGTATTGACCCCCTTCTTCAAATTAGATGTTTCGGAAGCGGGATGAACTCCTAGCACCAGCTCGCATGCGAGCAATTCAAGAGGAATTGGCGGCATTCTTTCTTGACCACGTGATCGCTGAAGACGGAGAATACTATGTGGACCATGAGTCCGTATGTTAGGAGATTATATTTGTAAGAGATAATTATTGTATATATGTAGCCGGTAGTGTCGGATAGATATACGAGAACTTGTTGTTCGACCAATCTCTCGGAGAAGGAGAGGTGGTCGATATCACTTCTCTCTGTATGCATATATGTTCATGACGATCTTCTGTTTCCTTCGTTTGCTTACTAGCTAGCTAGCGTGTCTAGTCCTCTCTATACGTATGTATAGTACGTAGCGTCGACCAAGCACGGACATAAGAGAGGACACTTCTCTCTATTAATTATAGCTAGCTAACACAATATATGAAACACCTAAATTAACCCCCCAAAACCCCCAACCCCCCCCTTTCAAAAAAAAACAAAAACCCCAGCCACAGAAATGCTGACGCGTGGATGCCTATTGGTCCCGGTTGGTGCCACCAACCGGGACCAAAGGCCCTCCTGCCTGGGCTCTGCGCACAGGCCACGTGGAGGCTCATCTGTCCCGGTTCTGGATTGAACCGGGACTAAAGGGACAGGGCATTAGTACCGACCCTTTAGTCCCGGTTCAGGAATCGGGACAAAAGGCCCTTACGAACCGGGACACCACGCCCTTTTTCTACTAGTGTCCGATTGTCGGAGAGGTATCTCTGGGCCCACTCGGTAATGCACATCACTATAAGCCTTGCAACCATTGCAACTAATGAGTTAGTTGTGGGATGATGTGTTACGGAACGAGTAAAGAGACTTGCCGGTAACGAGACTGAACTAGGTATTGAGATATCGACGATCGAATCTCAGGCAAGTAACATACCGCTGACAAAGGGAACAACGCATGTTGTCATGCGGTTTGACCGATAAAGATCTTCGTAGAATATGTAGGAACCAATATGAGCATCCAGGTTCCGCTATTGGTTATTGATCGGAGACGTGTCTCGGTCATGTCTACATAGTTCTCGAACCCGTAGGGTCCGCACGCTTAAAGTTCGGTGATGATCGTCATTAGGGTTTTTGTGTTTTGATATACCAAAGGTTGTTCGGAGTCCCGTATGAGATCACGGACATGAAGAGGAGTCTCGAAATGGTCGAGACATAAAGATTGATATATTGGAAGCCTATATTTGGATATCGGAATCGTTCTGGGTGAAATCGGGATTTTACCGGAGTACCGGGGGGTTACCGGACCCCCCCCCCCCCGGGGGGGGGGGGTTAATGGGCCTACATGGGCCCTAAGGGAGAAGAGGAGGGCTGGCCAGGGCAGGCCACGCGCCCCCTCCCCCCTAGTCCGAATAGGACAAGGAAGGGGGGGGGTGGCGCCCCCCTTTCCTCTTCCCCCCTTCCCCTTTCCTTCTCCAACAAGGCAAGAGGGGGGGTCCTACTCCCGGTGGGAGTAGGACTCCTCCAGGCGCACCCCTAGGGGCCGGCCGCACCTCCCCTCTCCCTCCTTTATATACGGGGGCAGGGTGGCACCCCATGACACACAAGTTGATCTTCGTGATCGTTCCTTAGCCGTGTGTGGTGCCCCCTTCCACCATATTCCACCTCGGTCATATCGTAGCAGTGCTTAGGCGAAGCCCTGCATTGGTAGAACATCATCACCGTCATCATGCCGTCATGCTGACAAAAATCTCCCTCAACACCCGGCTGGATCGGAGCTCGAGGGACGTCACCGAGTTAAACGTGTGCAGAACTCGGAGGTGCCGTATGTATTGTACTTGGATCGGTCGGATCGGGAAGACGTACGACTACTTCCTCTACATTGTGTCAACGCTTCCATTGCCGGTCTACGAGGGTACGTAGACAACACTCTCCCCTCTCATTGTTATGTATCACCATGATCTTGTGTGTGCGTAGGAAAATTTTGAAATTACTACGTTCCCCAACAGTGGCATCCGAGCCAGGTTTTATGCGTTGACGTAATATGCACGAGTTGAACACAAGTGAGTTGTGGGCGATATAAGTCATACTGCTTACTAGCATGTCACACTTTGGTTCGGCGGTATTGTTGGATGAAGCAGCCCGGACCGACATTACGCGTACACTTACGCGAGACTGGTTTTACCGCCGTGCTATGCACACAGGAGCGGGTGTCAGTTTCTCCAACTTTAGTTGAACCGAGTGTGGCTACGCCTGGTCCTTGAGAAGGTTAAAATAGCACCAACTTGACAAACTATCATTGTGGTTTTGATGCGTAGGTAAGAATGGTTCTTGCTAAGCCCGTAGCAGCCATGTAAAACTTGCAACAACAAAGTAGAGGACGTCTAACTTGTTTTTGCATGGCATGTTGTGATGTGATATGGTCAAGACGTGATGAGATATAAGTTGTTGTATAAGATGATCATGTTTTGTTGAAGTTATCGGCAACTGGCAGAAGCCTTATGGTTGTCTCTTTATTGCATAAGATGCAAGCGCCAAATAATTGCTTTACAATTATCGCTATGCTATAGCAATAGTTGCAAGAGCAATATTGGCAAGATGACCATGTGACGACATATTGATATAGATCAAGATGATGGAGATCATGGTGTCATGCCGGTGACGATGGAAATCATGACGATGTTTTGGAGATGGAGATCAAAGGCACAAGATGATGATGGCCATATCATGTCACATATTTTGATTGCATGTGATCTTTATCTTTTATGCATCTTATCTTGCTTTAATTGACAGTAGCATTATAAGATGATCTCTCACTAAATTTCAAGATAAAAGTGTTCTCCCTGAGTATGCACCGTTGCCAAAGTTCGTCGTGCCCAGACACCACGTGATGATCGGGTGTGATAAGCTCTATGTCCATCTACAAAGGGTGCAAGCCAGTTTTGCACACGCAGAATACTCGGGTTAAACTTGACGAGCCTAGCATATGCAGATATGGCCTCGGAACACTGAGACCGAAAGGTCGAGCATGAATCATATAGTAGATATGATCAACATAGTGATGTTCATCATTGAAAGCTACTCCATTTCACGTGATGATCAGTTATGATTTAGTTGATTTGGATCACGTGATCGCTTAGATGATTAGAGAGATGTCTATCTAAGTGGGAGTTCTTAAGTAATATGATTAATTGAACTTTAATTTATGATGAACTTAGTCCTGGTAGTATTAGCATATCTATGTTGTAGATCAATAGCTCGCGATGTTGCTCCCCGTTTAATTTTTATATGTTCCCAGAGAAAACTAAGTTGAAAAATGTTAGTAGCAATGATGCGGATTGGATCCGTGATCTGAGGATTATCCTCATTGCTGCACAGAAGAATTATGTCCTTGATGCACTGCTAGGTGACAGGCCTATTGCAGGAGCAAACGCAGACGTCACGAATGTTTGGCTAGCTCAATATGATGACTACTTGATAGTTTAGTGCACCATGCTTAACAGCTTAGAATCGGGATTTCAAAGACGTTTTGAACATCATGGACCATATGAGATGTTCCAGGAGTTGAAGTTAATATTTCAAGAAAATACCCGAGTTGAGAGATATGAAGTCTCCAACAAGTTCTATAGCTAAAAGATGGAGGAGAATAGCTCAAGCAGTGAGCATGTGCTCAGATTGTCTGGGTACTACAATCGCTTGAATCAAGTGGGAGTTAATCTTCTAGATAAAATAGTGATTGACAAAATTCTCTAGTCACCATCACCAAGTTAGTAAAACTTCATGATGAACTATAGTATGCAAGGGATGACGTAAATGATTCCCGAGCTTTTCATGATGATGAAATCGATGAAGGTAGAAATCAAGAAAGAGCATCAAGTGTTGATGATTAACAAGACCACTAGTTTCAAGAAAAGGGAAAGGGAAAGAAAGGGAACTTCAAGAAGAACGGCAAGCAAGTTGCTGCTCAAGTGAAGAAGCCCAAGTCTGGACCTAATCCTGAGACTAAGTGCTTCTACTGCAAAGGGACTGGTCACTGGAAGCAGAACTGCCCCAAGTATTTGGTGGATAAGAAGGATGGCAAAGTGAACAATTCTATATTTGATATACATGTTATTGATGTGTACTTTACTAGTGTTTATAGCAACCCCTCGGTATTTGATACTGGTTCAGTTGCTAAAAATAGTAACTCGAAACAGGAGTTGCAGAATGAACAGAGACTAGTTAAGGGTGAAGTGACGATGTGTATTGGAAATGGTTCCAAGATTGATATGATCATCATCGCACACTCCCTATACTTTCGGGATTAGTGTTAAACCTAAAATAAATGTTATTTAGTGTTTGCGTTGAGCATGAATATGATTGGATCATGTTTATTGCAATACAGTTATTCATGTAAGTTAGAGAATAATTGTTGTTCCGTTTACATGAATAAAACATTCTATGGTCATACACCCAATGAAAATGGCTTGTTGGATCTCGATCGTGGTGATACACATTTTCATAATATTGAAGCCAAAAGATGCAAAGTTAATAATGATAGTGCAACTTATTTGTGGCACTACCGTTTAGGTCATATTGGTGTAAAGCGCATGAAGAAAATCCATGCTGATGGGCTTTTGGAATCACTTGATGCTTGTGAACCATGCCTCATGGGCAAGATGACTAAGACTCCATTCTCCGGAACAATGGAGCGAGCAACAGATTTGTTGGAAATCATACATACTGATGTATGTGGTCCGATGAATATTGAGGCTCGCGGCAGGTATCATTATTTCTGATCTTCACAGATGATTTGAGCAGATATGAGTATATCTACTTGATGAAACACAAGTGTGAAACATTTGAAAAGTTCAAAGAATTTCAGAGTGAAGTGGAGAATCATCGTAACAAAAATAAAAGTTTCTAAGATATGATCGTAGAAGTAAAATATTTGAGTTACGAGTTTGGCCTTCAGTTAAAACAATGTGAAATAGTTTCACTACTCACGCCACCTGGAACACCACAGTGTAATGGTGTGTCTGAACGTCGTAACCGTACTTTATTAGATATGGTGCGATCTATGATATCTCTTACCAATTTACCACTATTGTTTTGGGGTTATGCATTAGAGACAGCTACATTCATGTTAAATAGGGCACCATCTAAATCCGTTGAGACGACATCGTATGAACTATGGTTTGGCAAGAAACCTAGGTTGTCGTTTCTTAAAATTTGAGGTTGCAATGCTTATGTGAAAAAGTTTCAACCTGATAAACTCAAACCCAAATCGGAGAAGTGCATCTTCATAGGATACCCAAAAGACAATGTTGGGTACACCTTCTATCACAGATCCAAAGGCAAGTTATTCATTGCTGAGAATGGATCCTTTCTAGAGAAGGCATTTCTCTCGAAAGAAGTGAGTGGGAGTGTCGGTGTCAAAACCGGCGGATCTCGGGTAGGGGGTCCCGAACTATGCGTCTAAGGTGGATGGTAACAGGAGGCAGGGGACACAATGTTTTACCCAGGTTCGGGCCCTCTTGATGGAGGTAAAACCCTACGTCTTGCTTGATTAATATTGATGATATGGGTAGTACAAGAGTAGATCTACCACGAGATCGGAGAGGCTAAACCCTAGAACTAGCCTATGGTATGATTGTATGTTGTAGTTGTTGTTGTCCTACAGACTAAAACCCTCCGGTTTATATAGACACCGGAGAGGGTTAGGGTTACACAAGGTCGGTTACAAAGGAGGAGATATCCATATCCGTATTGCCTAGCTTGCCTTCCACGCCAAGTAGAGTCCCATCCGGACATGAGACGAAGTCTTCAATCTTGTATCTTCATAGTCTAACAGTCCGGCCAAAGGATATAATCCGGCTGTCCGGAGACCCCCTAATCCAGGACTCCCACAGTAGCACCTGAACCAGGCTTCAATGACGATGAGTCTGGCGCGCAGTATTGTCTTCGGCATTGCAAGGCGGGCTCCTCCTCCGAACATACCATGGAAGAATTTGAATATAAGGATAGTGTCCGACCCTGCAAAATAAGTTCCACATACCACCTTAGAGAGAATAATATTTTCACAAATCTAATTTGCTGACTTGTTTTGGCAACACGACATTATGCCATGGCCCGGTGATTATTCGAAACGTTTCCTTTAACTAGCCCCGCACATAATGCGAGGCAGTTTTTCGACATGTCTTGTCAAAGCAAAGATCATGTCCCCTTATTACGGGATTCTCATCAATACGGGCGTGGGTAACCCAACCGTGTGTAGGACCCCTAGATTATAGGCAAGTCCCAAATGTCTACAGAGAGGATGCTTGATATTCACCCTCTTTATAAAGGGACAAGGATTTTTTACTTTTTTCCCTCCCGTGCTCAATCGAATCCTTCCCCTGCCTCGAGTTCTAACACCCAAAGCCCAGGTCAGGTGCTCAGGATCTTCAATCATGTCCAAATCTAGCCTTCAAGGCCGGTGGATGCCCTCCTCCGTTACGGAAGAAGACATCAAGAAGTTAAGGGAGGCTAGATACCTGACCGCCGAGGTTTCGCATCGGCTGCCTGCCCGAGGGCAGGTCGTCCCTACTCCTGAACCCAACGAAGACGTCATGTTCATCTCCCACTTCCTCCGAGGACTAGGCCTCACTCTGGATCCCTTCGTTAGGGGGTTGATGTTTTATTACGGGCTAGATTTCCACGATTTAGCCCCGGACTCCTTTCTCCACATCTCGACATTCATTGTCGTGTGTGAGGCCTTCCTCCGCATTACCCCTCACTTCGGCATGTGGCTCAAGACCTTTGACATGAAGCGAAGATGGTCGAGGGGCATTATGCAGCGTGCGGAGGCGCATTAATAAGCAAGAAAGCAGGAGCTCCGTGGCCCAAAGGTTCCTTTCCAGAGGTGTCTGGATTATGGCAACAGGGGTGGTTTTATATCACAGCTCCCAGAAGTGCCAAGTGGGTGGCTGCCCCTGCTTTCCACTCAGGCCCTCCACCACAACTGATGTGATGGATTAGCAGAGGGCTGATCTGGGGTCCTGCCAAGGACGTGCCTGTACTGCAAAGCCGCATCCAAAATCTCTTCAAAGGAGATTTCAGTTTGATTATGGTGGCGCAAGTCATGCTGGTTCGTCGAGTCCAGCCTTGCAAACGCCAGCCCCTCCACATCTGGGAGTTCAACCCAGAAGAGCCGCATACTATTCAGAATTTCCTCGGCCTGACGCACGAGGAGATGTACAAATCATTCTTCGGACCCCAAATAGAGTGTCCGGATACCACCGAGGATGTGGTCCTGAGCAGCAACCGTACTGCCGACCAAGTAAGTAATCCTTCAGCCGAACACACCGTCTTTTGTTTACCATGACGTCATTCTGAGAAATCGCTCTTTGACCAGGACTGGATAACAAAGGCGAAGATGATTCGGTGTTCGGCCCCCCTTCCTGAGGGTTTAGAAATTCGGTACTGGAAAAGATGCTCGAGCAAGCACCTTGCCCGGAGCCCTCAAAGGAAGACAAATGGGGGAATAATGAGGGCGAAAGCGGACCTCCATCTCTACCCATTCCGACCGAGGGAACGAGCGCCTCCGTGAGGGAGGATAACCGAGGGGAGGAATCGGACATTCTCTCACCCCTTGGAAGGAAGAGGACTACCTCTGAAGATCCGGAAACCATGGTTTCCAAGCGGGAGAAGAAATCTCCGCCAGAGGGTCCTGCCTCGGAGGGTGCTCTTGCCGCACAAAGTCCGCGCGGGGATCAGCCCTCCAACGAGCTGTAAGTAATCAGAAAGTACTTTAATTGTGGAGATATACTACCTTGCCTCTGAGGAAAATAACTGAAGTATTTATTGCAGTTCGGATCTTAGCCCTGCTCAGCAGCGCTCATCTTCGGGGGATCTTCTTTCGGAGATGATGGAGAGCGAAACGCCTCCCCCGGACTCCTCCGCTCAAGAAGCGGGCGACCTTGAAGTGTCGTCACGGAGGGCCTCTCCGGATCTGGTGAGGCCAGAAGATAATCCTATAGTCACCCGAAGTCCCCAGCGTCCGGCTCTCGAAGAGAGCAAATAGAAGAGTCCGGCACCATCTGGTATGCGGTCGGACGTACTGAGAGAGTTGTTGGAGCGAGCGGCCATCTTAGAAGAACACCGTACATTGATGGGTATGGTGATGGAAAGGATCTCATCCGCCGAAAGCGGGTTGCATGATGCCTTTATGAGTCTACTGACGGGCTTTGAGGTACGTAAAATGATGTACATTTGTGATGGTACCACACATTTTTAGGTGTGCCCTGTGTAGATAGTAGCCCCAGAGACTCTGGTTGTCGCTGAGAACAGCGGCAAATAGAGGATCATAGTCCCAGGCAATAACCATACCGCTTTAATGTGCAGGTAGTGGGAGCTCCGGTGGTTAGCCGGACTCAAGAATTTGCCGAACTGAAGCGGCAACTGGATGCGGCGGATGCCGACATCGAGCTTGTTAACAAGAGGCTTGATGAGGCACAGGGTAAGTGTTATTTTCTAGTGAATGCCACATAGTAAGAGCAGCATGATGCCAGTATCTTTAATATGTTGTGACTGCAGATGGAGCTGCCACCGTGGAAACCTTGCGAGCGGAACTTGCCCGAGCCAAAGAACAAGCAAGGATTAGTAATGCGGCTACTTTGAAGGCGGACGGAGAGTTGAAAGCCGAGAAGGCCGCGCATTGCGAGAGCAAAGAGAAGATGGCCAAGATGGCTGTAGAATTAAAAGACACTGCCGACCATTGCCAGGTCCTTGAAAAAGAGAACCGATTGAAGGCAGCGGACCTTGAAAAGGCCACGATGGTGAACAAAGACACCCGCTCTGCTATGAGAGCGAAGGAGGAGCTGCATGAAGCCGGGGATATTGCGGCTAGGAAGCCGTTCATGCTACGGAGAAAGTTCGAAAATCCACGGTATGCCCCTCTGGATCGGCTATGGAGTTCGGCAGACGCATATATGGACTTGTCGGCGAGCGCTGCTGATGCAGCCAAATAGTTCCAAGGTCAAACAGATCGTGAAGTGGACAAGCTGTTCTGGTCGCAATTCAACGTTCCAGAGCGTCCGCTTCCATTGACTGATCAGCTAGCCGAATGGGCCGAACTGAATAGGTTGTCCGGACTCGCCATGAGGTCTGTCGTGGATCAGCTGTGGCTGGAAAAGCCGAAACCGAACAGCTATTTCAGCTTAGTGCAGCAGTTCCTTGGTGCGGTGCCACGCATCAATGCGATGAAGAGGTCGGCGTGCATAGAAGGCTCGCGAATGGCCCTTGCCCGTGTTAAAGCATACTGGGCGGAGATGGATGCTACCACTGTTGCGGCGCAGGGTTCAGCCATAGGCCGAGTGGCTACCGAGCACTATTTTGAAGAGGTTCTCGAGGGTGCTCGTTTGATAGAGGCCCGGTGCTCGAAGAATATTATGTTTGAGTGACATGTATTCCCATTGTAAACACAATGTTTTTATGAAATTTATTAAGGCTGTGTTTATACTTTTGCCTGAAAGTAATATGATGCCTCAGGTGCAGCCGTTTATGTATACATGTGTATAACCTGAAAGATTGCAGTTGTCGGCTTCAGCCCCCATGCATATAATGCGGAGGTGTTCACAGAAGATACGTGTTCACACTTAACCCAACGTCTTGGTCCTATTAAGGAGGTGATAGCGCAGCGAACGAGGCAACCGGGCTATAATGCTTTAACACTTTCACTTAGCCATAGGAGTTTGACGGTGGGGCTACTATATAGCCCCTGTTGGCTCCGCACTTTCGCGAATTCGGGGTGCGTACATGCCTGGCTGGGAAACGGCCCTTCGTTAAGGCGGAGGAATTTTAACATTCCGATAGGTCATCGAGTGGTTGACCAGTGTCACGCTATATCATGACAGTCAGTTTTCGGCTTTCTCTACTAAGGTGCTCGTCCGGATGACCCGAGGCACAGTCGCAGTAGTTCTCCTAGTGCTACCTTCGCTGATAGAGCGGAACGTAAGGTACCAAAACATAGGAGCCGGGCAAACCCAACATTTGACCAAAGACATGACTCGGAGCTGATGCATATAAGGCCAAACTCGCGACGCCGAACACTCCCTAAGGTATTCGGTCTTTATGGTATAAACCGGGTGAAGTGGGCGTCCAGTGCCCTGTGGGCAGTGTTTCCTCTATGTCTCCCGCATCGTCGTCCATACTGTCGATGTGTTCAGAGTCGAAGTCGAGCATGTCGGTTAAGTCATCGACAGTGGCTACTAAGTGGGTGGTGGGTGGGCCGCGAATTTCTTCGTCGTCCGCATCCCAGTCCTGCTGGACATAGTTTGGCCAGGATCCTCATGACAAGGAGAGAGACCTTAATGAGTTCAGTATGTCGCCAAATGGCGAGTGCTGAAAAATATCCGCGGAGGTAAACTCCATGATCGGCGCCCAATCGGATTTGATAGGAACGGGCGTAGGCCGCTCGGAGTCCGTGGCCGGAGAAGGATCCGGCTGTTTAACAACACGGCACTCGTGCAAGGTAAGGTCGATGTTTGGCTCGATCGCCGCTAAGGGTAAGGCTTCCGTGGCGGGGTCCATCCACCCGTCCGTGGAAGGCGCACCTGGCTCCGAATTGAGGGTCGGAGCGGCTGCCTGTGCGATATCTTGAACATTATCCGATGGTAGAGCTACATCGTACTCATCGTGACCGCGTGTCGCACAAGGCACAGGCTCGAATCCGTCGAGGATCAAGTCTCCACGGATATCGGCCATGTAGTTTAAGCTTCCAAACCTAACCTGGTGGCCAGTGGCGTAACTTTCAATCTGCTCCAGATGGCCAAGCGAATTGGCCCGCAGTGCAAAGCCACCGAACACGAAGATCTGTCCGGGGAGAAAAGTCTCACCCTGGACTGCACCGCCATCGATGATAGTAGGAGCCATCAAGCCTAATGGCGACGACACAGAGGAACTCTCAATGAAAGCACCAATGTCGGTGTCAAAACCGGCGGATCTCGGGTAGGGGGTCCCAAACTGTGCGTCTAAGGCGGATGGTAACAGGAGGCAGGGGACGCAATGTTTTACCTAGGTTCGGGCCCTCTTGATGGAGGTAAAACCCTATGTCCTACTTGATTAATATTGATGATATGGGTAGTACAAGAGTAGATGTACCACAAGATCGGAGAGGCCAAACCCTAGAAGCTAGCCTATGGTATGATTGTATGTTGTAGTTGTTGTTGTCCTACGTACTAAAACCCTCCGGTTTATATAGACACCGGAGAGGGCTAGGGTTACACAAGGTCGGCTACAAAGGAGGAGATATCCATATCCGTATTGCCTAGCTTGCCTTCCACACCAAGTAGAGTCCCATCCAGACACGAGATGAAGTCTTCAATCTTGTATCTTCATAGTCCAATAGTCCGGCCAAAGGATATAATCCGGCTGTCGGGAGACCCCCTAATCCAGGACTCCCACTTTCCCGAATTTGGGGTGCGTACAAGCCTGGCCAGGAAATGGCCCTTCGTTAAGGTGGAGGAATTCTAACATTCCGATAGGTCATCGAGTGGTTGACCAGTTTCACGCTATATCATGACAGTCAGTTTTTGGATTTCTCTACTGAGGTGCTCGTCCGGATGACCCGGGGCACAATCGCAGTAGTTCTCCTAGTGCTACCTTAGCCGATAGAGCGGAACTTAAGGTACCAAAACATAGGAGCCGGGCAAACCCAACATTTGACCAAAGACATGATTCGGAGCTGATGCATATAAGGCCAAACTCACGATGCCGAACACTCCCTAAGGTATTCGGTCTTTATGGTATCAACCGGGCCTAAATAGTGCCCTTTGTAAGAAGCCCCTGGTGTCCAGGTACGTGCATTATTCTGACGTGGCCACATGCCAAGACGCCAACATCCTTCTCAATTGTACTGAGAATCCGAGGGATGTGTATCAACAAGAGATAGTAAAAAAGGTTGACGCAGGGTCTTAATCTAAAAAGAATCCTTGGGGAGGGTCCCTGCTGCACGTCTGCGCCTGTGTCTCTGTTGTGCCATATCCCGGACGGGTGTAGCACGATGGTCATCTGTAAAAGAGAGAAACTTAGGTGAAAAGTTGTCGTGCAAAAAGCTAGGTTTGAAGAAACCATGTATAATTCAGGATGAGTAAAAATTGCCACTTGTCTACGCGCGTTGAGCCCCTTGTATTTGTAATAGGGGTGTGGCTTATCAAACCTGTATGAGTTACATATGGCTGCACCGGACTCGTCTAACCGTGTCCGTGGTCTTGACGACCTATGAAATGCTTTAGCTGGTGAGGCCCTTTTTAGTGTGCGGCTGCCAAGGCAGTCGCACTCTCTTCGGCGCGCAGGGATCACTTAATATTTCCATTTACTGTAATGATTCCACATGGACCGGGCATCTTAAGCGTAAGGGAAGCGTAGTGCGGTATTGCATTAAAGCGAGCGAAAGCTTCACGTCCAAGTAGTGCTTGATAGCCACTTTGGAACGGAGCAATGTGGAATGTTAAATGTTCGCTACAGAAGTTATCGGGGAAGCCGAATATAACCTCTAGTAGCAGGGAGCCCGTGCAATGAGCCCATGGGCCTGGCGTTACTCCTTTAAGGGTAGTATTGCTTAGGAAAAATTTTGTTGGGTCTATCCCCATTTTGCGGATTGTATCCTGGTATATCAGGTTTAAACTGTTGCCACCGTCGATCAGGACTCGTGTAAAGTGGTATCCGTCAATTATTGGGTCTAATACCTGGGCAGCCCATCCTGCATGCCTGATGCTTGCTGAGTAATCCCGATGGTCAAAAGTGATCGGTTGAAACGACCAGTGGCAGGGCTCCGCGGTGATAGGCCCTTGGGCATATTTATCTGGGGGTGCCGCTTTGTTTCTCCTCTTTATCACGTGTAACACGTTTGCTGTTTTGACTTCTGGTGGAAATTTTCTTTGTTCCCCAATGTCTTGATTGAGAGGCTCATCCTCGTCTTCGCTTGGTGTATCTTCCCCCTTGTGTACGGAGTTGAGCTTGTCGGACTGCTTGAAGACCCAACATTCTCTGTGGGTATGATTAGCAGGTTTACCGGGGGTGCTATGGATCTGACATACTTGGTCCAGAATTTTGTTTAGGCTGGACCGTTCGTCTCTGGCACCTTTAGAGGGCGGCTTTTGATGACTTGGCCGAGAGCTTTTGAGTCCGACGTTTACTGCCGTGCTCTTCGTGATGTCTTCTTTATTCCGGCGTTTATTATTGTTGTTGCGTCGTGATTTCCCATTTCCATATCTAACTTCGGATGTACTGGGGTCGCTGGTGCTGCATTTGGCTAGCCAGCTATCCTCACCCGCGCAAAAGCGGGTCATGAGGCTTGTTAATGCTGCCATTGTTCTCGGCTTTTCTTGGATGAGGTGTCTGGCAAGCCATTCGTCACAGACGCTATGCTTAAAAGCTGCCAAGGCTTCGGCGTCTGGACAGTCGACTATTTGGTTCTTTTTAGTAAGGAACCTGTTCCAAAGCTTTCGGGCTGACTCTCCGGGCTGTTGAGTTATATGACTCAAATCGTCCGTGTCTGGAGGTCGAACATAAGACCCTTGAAAATGTGCCCGAAAAGCATCTTCGAGCTCTTCCCAGCTTCCAATGGAGCTTTCGAGCAGGCTTTTAAGCCAGTGCCGAGCTGGCCCTTTGAGTTTGAGGGGTAAATACTTAATGGCGTGGAGATCATCTCCTCGAGCCATATGGATATGGAGGATATAGTCCTCAATCTAGACCCCAGGGTCTGTTGTTCCGTCGTATGCCTCTATGTTTACGGGTTTGAATCCCTCTGGAAATTCATGGTCCGGTACCTCATCGGTGAAACGTAGGGGGTGTGCGGCACCCCTATATCTGGGTGTACCGTAGTGTTCGGATGTTTGTTGTGTTGCATCGTATGCTGGAGTGCGCCTGCGTGGTCCATAGATGGATCTGGTTGCACCGTCCTTTTGATGCGAGACCTCGCGTGGATCGCGTATTGGCTTATGTGCGGCATTGCTTGCCTCTCTATGTTGGCTGTGAGGTCGTCTATCCGGCCAGGTGGCCATTTTAATTTTTCGTTGCGGGGGATATAAGGCCTCCTCATCGAATTCGGGTAGCAACTTCCGCTTCGGGTAGCTCTTGGTGGGGCGATTACCGTCGTACTTCGCTGCTGCGTTGAGTACTTTGCTCCATCTGATTCCGAGTGTGTCTTGTGCAGCCTTGAGTCTTTGCTTCTACTTTTTTAGACTCCTCACGGTGGCAACAAGCCTTTGACGGGCATTCTGTTGCTCCGGGTGTTTGTCCGGTGTGAAGTCGTCCAGACTATTATCTTTGACAGAGTCGGGTTGTTCGGCTTGATCCTTCATGTTGCCGTGGTCCGGCAATGGTTCCCCCTGCTCTAACGATGGGTCTGTATGATTGTTGTTTCTGTCGAGGAGGGATTTGGAGCGGCGTTTACGCTGCCGCTTTGACTGCTTCTCGAGGGGACAACCCTTTGTTGCATCCTTCCGTTCCTCGTTGTCGTTTTCTTTTGGTGTGTTCACCATGTATATGTCATGTGGTGAAGTGGGCGTCTAGTGCCCTGTGGGCAGTGGTTCCTCTGCGTCTCCCGCATCGTCGTCCATACTGTCGATGTCTTCGGAGTCGAAGTCGAGCATGTCGGTTAAGTCATCGATAGTGGCTACTAAGTGGGTGGTGGGTGGGCCGCGAATTTCTTCATCATCCGCATCCCAATCCTGCCGGACATAGTTCGGCCAGGATCCTCCTGACAAGGAGAGAGACCTTAATGAGTTCAGTATGTCGCCAAAGGGCGAGTGCTGAAAAATATCCGTGGAGGTAAACTCCATGATCGGCGCTCAATCGGATTCGATAGGAACGGGCGCAGGCGGTTCGGAGTCCGTGGCCAGAGAAGGATCCGGCAGTTTAACAACACGGCACGCGTGCAAGGTACGGTCGATGTTCGGCTCAATCACCGCTAAGGGTAAGGCTTCCGTGGCGGGGTCCATCCACCCGTCCGCGGAAGGCGCACCTGGCTCCGAATTGAGGGTCTGAGCGGCTGCCTGTGTGATCTCTTGAACACTATCCGATGGTAGAGCTACATCGTACTCATCGTGACCACGTGACGCACAAGGCAGAGGCTCGAATCCGTTGAGGATCAAGTCTCCACGGATATCGACCGTGTAGTTTAAGCTTCCAAACCTGACCTGGTGGCCAGGGGCGTAACTTTCAATCTGCTCCAGATGGCCAAGCGAATTGGCCCGCAGTGCAAAGCCGCCAAACACGAAGATCTGTCCGGGGAGAAAAGTTTCACCCTGGACTGCATCGCCATTGATGATAGTAGGAGCCATCAATCCTAATGGCGATGACACAGAGGAACTCTCAATGAATGCACCAATGTCGGTGTCAAAAACGGTGGATCTCAGGTAGGGGGGTCCCGAACTATGCGTCTAAGGCGGATGGTAACAGGAGGCAGGGGACACAATGTTTTACCCAAGTTCGGGCCCTCTTAATGGAGGTAAAACCCTACGTCCTGCTTGATTAATATTGATGATATGGGTAGTATAAGAGTAGATCTACCACGAGATCGGAGAGGCTAAACCCTAGAAGCTAGCCTATGGTATGATTGTATGTTGTAGTTGTTGTTGTCCTACGGACTAAAACCCTCCGGTTTATATAGACATCGGAGAGGGTTAGGGTTACACAAGGTCGGTTACAAACAAGGAGATATCCATATCCGTATTGCCTAGCTTGCCTTCCACGCCAAGTAGAGTCCCATCCGAACACAAGACGAAGTCTTCAATCTTGTATCTTCATAGTCCAACAGTCCGGCCAAAGGATATAATCCGGCTGTCCGGAGACCCCCTAATCCAGGACTCCCACAGGGAGGAAAGTAGAACTTGATGAGGTAAACGTACCTGCTCCCTTATTGGAAAGTAGTTCATCACATAAATCTGTTCTTGTGACTACTACACCAATTAGTGAGGAAGCTAATGATGATGATCATGTAACTTCAGATCAAGTTACTACCGAACCTCGTAGGTAAATCATAGTGAGATCCCCAACAGAGTGGTACGGTAATCCTATTCTGGAGGTCATGTTACTTGACCATGACGAGCCTACGAACTATGAGGAAGCGATTTTGAGCCCAGGTTCCACGAAATGGCTTGAGGCCATGAAATCTGAGATAAGATCCATGTATGAGAACAAAGTATGGACTTTGATTGACTTGCCCATTAATCGGCGAGCCATTGAGATTAAATGGATCTTCAAGAGGAAGACGGACGCTGATAGTAGTGTTACTATCTACAAAGCTAGAATTGTCGCAAAAGGTTTTCGACAAGTTCAAGGTGTTGACTACGATGAGAGTTTCTCACTCGTATTTATGCTTAAGTCCGTCCGAATCATGTTAGCAATTGCCACATTTTATGAAATCTGGCAAATGGATAAACAAAACTGCATTCCTTAATGGATTTATTAAAGAAGAGTTGTATATGATGCAACAAGAAAGTTTTGTCAATCCTAAAGGTGCTAACAAAATATGCAAGCTCCAGCGATCCATCTATGGACTGGTGCAAGCATCTCGGAGTTGGAATATACGCTTTGATAAGTTGATCAAAGCATATAGTTTTATACAGACTTGCAGTGAAGCCTGTATTTACAAGAAAGTGAGTGGGAGCACTACACCATTTCTGATAAGTATATGTGAATGACATATTGTTGATCGGAGATAATGTAGAATTATTCCGCAAAGCATAAAGGAGTTTTTGAAAGGAGTTTTTCAAAGAAAGACCTCGGTGAAGCTGCTTACATATTGAGCATCAAGATCTATAGAGATAGATCAAGACGCTTGATAAGTTTTTCAATGAGTACATACCTTCACAAGATTTTGAAGTAGTTCAAAATGGAACAGTCAAAGAAAGAGTTCTTGCCTGTGTTACAAGGTGTGAAGTTGAGTAAGACTCAAAACCCGACCACGGCAGAAGATAGAGAGAGAATGAAAGTCATTCCCTATGCCTTGGCCATAGGTTCTATAAAATATGCCATGCTGTGTACCAGATCTATTGTATACCCTACAATGTTTTTGGCAAGGGAGTACAATAGTGATCTAGGAGTAGATCACTGGACAGCGGTCAAATTATACTTAGTGGAATAAGGATATGTTTCTCGATTATGGAGGTGACAAAAAGGTTCGTCGTAAAGGGTTACATCGATGCAAATTTTGACACTAGTCCAGATGACTCTAAAACTCAATCTGGATACATATTGAAAGTGGGAGCAATTAGCTAGAATAGCTCCGTGCAGAGCATTGTTGACATAGAAATTTGCAAAATACATACGGATCTGAATGTGCCAGACCCGTTGACTAAACTTCCCTCACAAGCAAAACATGATCACACCTTAGTACTCTTTGGGTATTAATCACATAGCGATGTGAACTAGATTATTGACTCTAGTAAACCCTTTGGGTGTTGGTCACATGACGATGTGAACTATGGGTGTTAATCACATGGTAATGTGAACTATTGATGTTAAATCACATGGCGATGTGAACTAGATTATTGACTCTAGTGCAAGTGGGAGACTGAAGGAAATATGCCCTAGAGGCAATAATAAAGTTATTATTTATTTCCTTATATCATGATAAATGTTTATTATTCATGCTAGAATTGTATTAACCGGAAACGTAATACATGTGTGAATACATAGACAAACAGTATGTCACTAGTATGCCTCTACTTGACTAGCTCGTTGAATCAAAGATGGTTAAGTTTCCTAGCCATAAACATGAGTTGTCATTTGATTAATGGGGTCACATCATTAGAGAATGATGTGATTGACTTGACCCATTCCGTTAGCATAGCACTTGATCGTTTAGTTTGTTGCTATTGCTTTCTTCATGACTTATACATGTTCCTATGACTATGAGATTATGCAACTCCCGTTTACCGGAGGAACACTTTGTGTGCTACCAAACGTCACAACATAACTGGGTGATTATAAAGGTGCTCTACAGGTGTCTCTGAAGGTACTTGTTGGGTTGGCGTATTTCGAGATTAGGATTTGTCACTCCGATTGTCGGAGAGGTATCTCTAGGCCCACTCGGTAATGCACATCACTATAAGCCTTGCAAGCATTGCAACTAATGAGTTAGTTGCGGGATGATGTGTTACGGAACAAGTAAAGAGACTTGCCGGTAACAAGATTGAACTAGGTATTGAGATACCGACGATCGAATCACGGACAAGTAACATACCGATGACAAAGGGAACAACATATGTTGTTATGCAGTTTGACCGATAAAGATCTTCGTAGAATATGTAGGAACCAATATGAGCATCTAGGTTCCGCTATTGGTTATTGACCGCAGACGTGTCTCAGTCATGTCTACATAGTTCTCGAACCCGTAGGGTCCGCACGCTTAAAGTTCGGTGACGGTCGTAATTAGGTTTTTTGTGTTTTGATGTACCGAAGGTTGTTCGGAGTCACGGATGTGACCACGGACATGACGAGGAGTCTCGAAATGGTTGAGACATAAAGATTGATATATTGGAAGCCTATATTTGGATATCGGAAGCGTTCTGGGTGAAATCGGGATTTTACCGGAGTACCGGGGGGTTACCGGAACCCCCCCCCCCCTCCCGGGGGGTTAATGGGCCTACATGGGCCCTAAGGGAGAAGAGGAGGGTCGGCCAGGGCAGGCCACGCGCCCCCTCCCCCCTAGTCCGAATAGGACAAGGAAGGGGGGGCGGCGCCCCCCTTTCCTCTTTCCCCCTTCCCCTTTCCTTCTCCAACAAGGCAAGAGGGGGGAGTCCTACTCCCGGTGGGAGTAGGACTCCTCCAAGAGCACCCCTAGGGGCCGGACACACCTCCCCCCTCCCTCCTTTATATACGGGGGCAGGGGGCACCCCATGACACACAAGTTGATCTTCGTGATCGTTCCTTAGCTGTGTGTGGTGCCCCCTTCCACCATATTCCACTTCGGTCATATCGTAGCAGTGCTTAGGCGAAGCCCTGCGTCGGTAGAACATCATCACCGTCATCACGCCGTCGTGCTGATGAAACTCTCCCTCAACACTCGGCTGAATCGGAGCTCGAGGGACGTCACCGAGTTGAACGTGCGCAGAACTCGGAGGTGCCGTACGTTCGGTACTTGGATCGGGAAGACGTACGACTACTTCCTCTACTCTATGAATTTTTAGCGGTTGTATTTGCTTGTGATAAGTTCAGACCTTATATTGTTGATTCTAAAGTAACTATTCACACTGATCATGCTGCTATTAAATATCTGATGGAAAATAAAGATGCTAAATCTAGACTTATTAGATGGGCTCTCTTGCTTCAAGAATTTGACTTGCATATTATTGATAGAAAGGGAGCTGAGAACCCCGTTGCAGACAACTTGTCTAGGTTAGAGAATGTTCTTGATGACCCACTACCTATTGATGATAGCTTTCCTGATGAACAATTAGCTGTCATAAATGCTTCTCATGTTGCTCCATGGTATGCTGATTATGCTAATTATATTGTTGCTAAATTTATACCACCTAGTTTCACATACCAGCAAAAGAAAAAGTTTTTCTATGATTTAAGACATTACTTTTGGGATGACCCACACCTTTATAAAGAAGGAGTAGATTGTGTTATAGATGTTGTGTACCTGAGCATGAACAGGAACAAATCCTACGTAAGTGTCACTCTGAGGCTTATGGAGGACACCATGCTGGAGATAGAACTGCACATAAGATATTGCAATCCGGTTTTTATTGGCCTACTCTCTTCAAAGATTCCCGTAAGTTTGTCTTATCTTGTGATGAATGTCAAAGAATTGGTAACATTAGTAGACGTCAAGAAATGCATATGAATTATTCACTTGTTATTGAACCATTTGATGTTTGGGGCTTTGATTATATGGGACCATTTCCTTCCTCTAATGGGTATACACATATTTTAGTTGCTGTTGATTACGTTACTAAGTGGGGAGAAGCTATTCCAACTAGTAGTGATGATCATAACACCTCTATTAAGATGCTTAAAGAAGTTATTTTTCCGAGGTTTGGAGTCCCTAGATATTTAATGACTGATGGTGGTTCACATTTTATTCATGGTGCTTTCTGTAAAATGCTTGCTAAGTATGATGTTAATCATAGAATTGCATCTCCATATCACCCACAGTCTAGTGGTTAAGTAGAATTGAGTAATAGAGAGCTTAAATTAATTTTACAAAAGACTGTTAATAGATCTAGAAAGAATTGGTCCAAGAAACTTGATGATGCATTATGGGATTATAGAACTGCATACAAAAATCCTATGGGTATGTCTCCATATAAAATGGTTTATGGAAAAGCATGTCACTTACCTCTTGAACTAGAACATAAGGCATATTGGGCCATTAAAGAGCTCAATTATGATTTCAAACTTGCCGGTGAGAAGAGGTTTTTTGACATTAGCTCACTTGATGAATGGAGAACCCAGGCCTATGAGAATGCCAAACTGTTTAAAGAAAAAGTTGAAAGATGGCATGACAAAAGGATACAAAAACATGAGTTTAATGAAGGTGATTATGTATTGTTATAAAACTCTCGTTTAAGATTTTTGCAGGCAAACTCCTTTCTAAATGGGAAGGTCCTTACGACATTGAGGAGGTCTATCGTTCCGGTGCCATAAAAATAAAAAACTTCGAGGGTACAAATCTGAGGGTGGTGAACAGTCAAAGAATCAAATATTATATCTCAGGTAATCCCATAAATGTTGAAACTAATGTTATTGAAACCGTAACCCCGGAGGAATACATAAGGGACACTTTCCAAAACATTTCAGACTCCGAAAAGGAATATGTATGAGGTACGGTAAGTAAACCGACTCCAAAACAGTTCTAATAGCAATTTTTCTCCGTTTTGGATTATTTAAGAAAATAGGAAAATAAGAAGTAGTCTGGGAAGGACACGAGGCTTCCACGAGGGTGGAGGGCGCGCCCCCTACCTCGTGGTCACCTCGTGTGCTCTCCGGACTCTGTTTTCTTGCACGATGCTTCTTTTGGTCGGTAAAAATTCATTATTTAATCACCCGAAGGTTTTGATCACCGTACCACGCAAATATCTCCTATTTTTGTTTCGAGCTATTTTCTGCCAGGGTTGTCAAGGCCAGGCATCATGTCGTCTCCCTCCTCCTCCAACAATGAGGGCAACGATGCTTGGCTAATGAAGATAGAGCCGAAGAGAGAAGAGCCTGGAGAGATCAACAAGGACGATGGGATCAAGAAGGCCATGGGGGATCAAGTTCCGGTAGTAGTAGACGAAGACATCCTTCAACCTTATCACAATCTCTTTACCCCGATGGAGATTGAAGCTTTCAAGATGATTGAGTTAGCTCGCATTCAAAACAAGTATCTCACAAGTGAAAATATTTTGTTGAAGGAGCATATCGTCGCACTCAAGGGCATTATCCGCAAATTGGAGGACCTCCTATGCTCGATGTGCGACTATCCATCATCACCAACACCTTCTTCACCAACAAAGAAGAACTGAGTATTGGGTATGGGCACTCCCCTTGGAAACTGCCAAGCTTGGGGAAGTACCCCGGTATCGTATCACCATCACACTTTTATCTTTACCGTTTTTCTTAGTTCGATCCTTTTGGTAATATCTTGATCTAGTAGAATAAAGTTTTGGTATGATCTAGTTTTGAGTTTTTGCTTTATGATCCTTTTATGTAATCGAGTCCGTGAGATATATATAATAAAGATTAGTGTTGAGTCAAGGGCTTGATTATCTTGCTATGATCTTGAGGGAATAAAAATAAAAGAGAAAGAATTAAAAGAAATAAAGGGATCTTATGGAGAGTAATGACTTCACATATAAAGAGTATGATGAATAAAAGTTGTTCAGAGTTGACAAACATAGTTTTGGTCATCGTTGCAATTAATAAGAAGTAATAAAGAAAGAGAGGTTTTCACATATAAATATACTATCTTGGACATCTTTTATGATTGTGAGCACTCATTAAAATATGACATGCTAAAGAGTTAACGTTGGACAAGGAAGACAACATAATGGGTTATGTTTTCTTACATCTGAAATAAATTATATTGTCATGTATCATCCAACATGTTGAGCTTGCCTTTCCCTCTCATGCCAGCCAAATTATTTGCACCAAGTAGAGATACTACTTGTGCTTCCAAATATCCTTAAACCCAGTTTTTCCATGAGAGTCCACCATATCTACCTATGGATTGAGTCAGATCCTTCAAGTAAGTTGTCATTGTTATAAGCAATAAAAATTTCTCTCTAAATATGTATGATTTATTAGTGTGGAGAAAATAAGCATTATATGATCTTGTGATATGGAAGCAATAAAAGCGACAGACTGCATAATAAAGGTCCATATCACAAGTGGCAATATAAAGTGACGTTCGTTTGCATTAAGATTTTGTGCATCCAACCGCAAAAGCACATGACAACCTCTGCTTCCCTCTGCGAAGGGCCTATCTTTTATTCTTGTCTTATACTTCATACAAGAGTCATGATGATCTTCACCTTTCCTTTTTGGATGTAGGTTATCATGAACTATTATTGTTGACATTACCCTTGAGGATAAAAGGTTGGGAGGCAAAACTATAAGCCCCTATCTTTCTCTATGTCCGACTAAAACTTCATAACCATAAATATTGCGTGAGTGTTAGCAATTGTGAAAGACTAAATGATGGTTGAGTATGTGGACTTGCTGAAAAGCTCTTATATTGACTCTTTCCTATGTTATGATAAATTGCAATTGCTTCAATGACTGAGATTATAGTTTGTTGGTTCTCAATGAAGTTTCTGATTCATACTTGAAATTGTGAATGAATTGTTACTTTAGCATAAGAAATCATATGACAATATATATATAGTGTTACTATTCATCACTCAGGGTACAAAATAAGTTATTCTTCACCCGAGGTAATCTTACGATCGTTTCCTAAATAAATTACATTTAGAATATAAATAGTTACATGCATATTGATTCAATATGTAAAATTTGGTATAAAAAATAAAAATATAGGTTATAAACCAGAAAAATCACATTTTATGTATGTTTTACACTATGTTTTTGCATTCATAATTTTACGTAACATAAAATATATTTTTACGGCGAGTACATATTTTCTTACGTTCTCTTTTTATATATGAAATAAGAAAAAAAATTACGAAATGTAAAAATACGGTGCATTGATGTCAAAATAGAGAGGGGGTGATGAATAACTATTCATCACCCAGGGTGACGAATAGCACGACCCTATATATATATATATATATATATATATATATATATATATATATATGTTGTTCTAAGAATGATCATGATTTCCTCATGTTCGTATTTTATTTTATCGACACCTCTATCTCTAAACATGTGGACATATTTTTCGATATCGGCTTTCGCTTGAGGACAAGCGAGGTCTAAGCTTGGGGGAGTTGATATGTCCATTTTGCATCATGCTTTTATATTGATATTTATTGCATTAGGGGCTGTTACTACACATTATGTCACAATACTTATGCCTATTCTCTCTTATTTTACAAGGTTTACATGAAGAGGGAGAATGCCGGCAGCTGGAATTCTGAGATGGAAAAGGAGCAAATATTAGAGACCTATTCTGCACAACTCCAAAAGTCCTAAAACTTCACGGGAGCACGTTTCAGAATATATAAAAAATATTGGGCGAAGGAAGTACCAGAGGGGGGCCACCCACCATCCACGAGGGTGGGGGTCGCGCCCTACCCCCCTAGCACACCCCCTGCCTCGTGGGCCCCCTGGCAGGCCTCCGGTGCCCATCTTATTCTATATGAAGTCTTTTACCCTGAAAAAAAATCATAAGCAAGCTCATGGGACAAAACTCCGCCGCCACAAGGCGGAACCTTGGCGGAACCAATCTAGGGCCCCAGCGGAGTTTTTATGCCGGGGAAACTTCCCTCCGGGAGGGGGAAATCATCACCATAGATCCTCTCATCGGGAGGGTGTCAATCTCCATCAACATATTCACCGGCACCATCTCATCTCAAACCCTAGTTCATCTCTTGTATCCAATCTTTGTCCCAAAACCTTAGATTGGTACCTGTGGGTTGCTAGTAGTGTTGATTACTCCTTGTAGTTGATGCTAGTTGGTTTATTTGGTGGAAGATCATATGTTCAGATCCTTTATGCATATTAGTACCCCTCTGATTATGAACATGAATATTATTTGTGAGTAGTTACGTTTATTCCCGAGGACATGGGAGAAGTCTTGCTATAAGTAGTCATGTGAATTTGGTATTCGTTTGATATTTTGATGAGATGTATGTTGTCTTTCCTCTAGTGGTGTCATGTGAACGTTGACTACATGACACTTCACCATTGTTTGGGCCTAGATGAAGGAATTGGAAAGTAATAAGTAGATGATGGGTTGTTAGAGTGATAGAAGCTTAAACCCTAGTTTATGAGTTGCATCGTAAGGGGCTGATTTGGATCCATATATTTCATGTTATGGTTAGGTTTACCTTAATACTTCTTTTGTAGTTGCGGATGCTTACAATAGGGGTTAATCATAAGTGGGATGCTTGTCCAAGGAAGGGCAGTACCCAAGCACCGGTACACCCACATATCAAATATCAAAGTACCGAACGCGAATCATATGAGCGTGATGAAAACTAGCTTGACGATAATTCCCATGTGTCCTCGGGAGCGTTTTCCTTTATATAAGAGTTTATCCAAGCTTTTCCTTTGCTAAAAAAGGATTGGGCCATCTTGCTGCACCTTATTTACTTTTACTATTTGTTACCCGTTACAAATTACCTTATCACACAACTACCTGTTACCGATAATTTCAGTGCTTGCAGAGAATACCTTGCTGAAAACTGCTTATCATTCCCTTCTGCTCCTCATTGGGTTCAACACTCTTACTTATCGAAAGGACTATGATAGATCCCCTGTACTTGTGGGTCATCAGTTTTGCATACTGAGATGCATGAGTGTACTATCTCATATCATGCACATTACTGAATTGTAGTGCTGCTCTGGTTGCCCATTAATTCATTTTGCCAATGTTGCTTTCGTATTACCTTACCTAGCTGATGATAGTTGTGCCATATTGTGTTAATTTGGTGTAGGCTAGTTGCCCAAACATTCATTGTGTCAATGTTGCTTTCCTATTATCTGACCTGGCCAATGATAGCAATGCTAGTGTGTTAATTTGGTGCAGGTTGCTGAAGATAAGAAGACAAACTTTGAAAACAGCAAGGCAACCCCATTGTTTCTTTCCAATAAATCTAGGCCAGGTAATATGGTAGTAACTCATGATTAATCTGTTCGGTTCCCCTCCTAATTTATGTTATGATGTAGTGGTCGAGACACTCTCCACTATCAATAATACAAGCCTGCCAAAATCGCCATCTGAATCTGTTCAGTTTCCTCGGTATCGAATGCAACGGAAAAAATGTATGTCTGTGAACCAATTAATGGCTGAAGCAATTGTGGAAATGGTGGAGGAATCAGAGATGCACGTTCGTGCGCAACAACAACTGATCAATGTTTTCAGAGACAGTGTAGCAAAGCAGCAAGAACTTGCCCACATGCTTATGGGCATCATCCGTGCTGAGTTGCAGATTGTGACGTTGTAGATCGTTAGGTTCTGTTCATTTATTTGCACTCGCATCAATCTTTGATTGCCCAGTGGATGTAATTTCCTGTAATATATGCTGGATGTGCAACGTTTTTTCCTGCATGTCGTACCTTTGCTTGATGGTTTTGGTCGTGTGCATAATTGCTCGTCGTAATGGGCTCAGATGATCTAATTGGGCCTAAAGACATGTACGAACTTTAGTGGGCCCATTAAGTTAATGGGCCGTTACCAGGCTGAAAGTTAATGGTTGGCCCTCTTACCTCCTAGTCGTTAACATGCCAACATCGAAGCGGGTGACAGGTGGGCCCATTTGATTTCACGGGCCGTTAACAGGCCGTTACTAAGGTCGGGCTACATATGGCCCAACTATACTATGGGCCTTTAGCAGGCCAAAAAGACAGCGGGCTCGTACTGGACCATGAAGAGCATGGGCCGCTAAGAGGCCGAAAGTCAGGTCACATAGTAAATGGCCCAACTGTGTTGTGGGCCTTTAGCAGGCCGAAAGAGAAACCGAGCTGGTATTGGACCATGAAGAGCATGGGCCGTTAAAAGGCCAAAACTTAGGTCCGACTATAAATGGCCCAACTCATTTATGGGCTGTCGACAGGCTGAAAGACACACCGGGCCGGGAATTGGCCCAACACTTAAATGGGTCGCTAAAAGGCCAAAACTAAGGTCTGACTACAAATGGCCCAACTCATTTATGGGCCGTCAACAGGCTGAAAGACACACCGGGTCGGAAATTGGCCCAACACTTAAATGGGTCGCTAAAAGGCCGAAAGATGTACATCTTGAAAATTGGCCCATCCCTTGAATGGGACGTTAATAGGCCGAAATCACATCAGGACGATATTGAGCCCAAATATATAGTGGGCTGTTAACGGGATCGAACTAACGATGGGCTGCAATGGTGTCAAATCTTTAACGGGTCGTTGACGGGCCGAATTGGCACATCTCGTTTGGGTCGTGGGCTTAAATGGACCTGACACAAGTAGGCCTTATATGGGCCAGCCTGCTAATGTTTACTGGGGTGGCCTTTTTCACCAGAATGGGCCACTGTTGGGCCATGCCACGGGTCGACCTATCATAGGTGCCTCCTATCCAATGAGTGGATGACATCTGTCCCAATGGTGAGCCAACACGTGTTTCCTTCGACCAATGAGAATTTTACACGTGGATCCGAAACCAGACCCGATAGCTTAACGGTGACCCGTTACGGTGGATGCCATGTGTCGGTCACCCTTGACGAAAGCACTTTCATGATGCGCCATTTATCGTCATGGAAGTGGACACTTTCGTGATGATAATTTTGGTAATTTCATGGAACACTTCTACGATAGCACAGGTATGACTATCTTAATTCTGTCATAAAATCATCATGGTTGTACATACATGACAGAAAACATTACCTATTGTGACAAACACGTATCATTACGGAAGTGTCTTTTTTTGTAGTGATGTTACTTGCCTGAGATTCGATCGTCGGTATCCACATACCTAGTTCAATCTCGTTACTGGCAAGTCTCTTTACTCGTTCCGTAATGCGTCATCCCGTAACTAATTCATTAGTCACATTACTTTCTAGGCTCATAGTGATGTGCATTACTGAGAAGGCCCAGAGATACCTCTCCGATACACGGAGTGACAAATCCTAATCTCGATATATGCCAACTCAACAAACATCATCGAAGACACATGTAGAGCATCTTTATAATCACCCAGTTACGTTGTGACGTTTGATAGCACACAAGGTGTTCCTTCGGTATTCAGGAGTTGCATATTCTCATAGTTAGAGGAACATGTATAAGTCATGAAGAAAGCAATAGCAATAAAACTAAATGATCATTATGCTAAGCTAACGGATGGGTCTTGTCCATCACATCATTCTCTAATGATGTGACCCCATTCATCAAATGACAACACATGTCTATGACTAGAAAACTTAACCATCTTTGATTAACGAGCTAGTCAAGTAGAGGCATACTAGGGACACTCAGTTTTGTCTATGTATTCACACATGTACCAAGTTTCTGATTAATACAAGTCCAGCATGAATAATAAGCATTTATCATGATATAACGAAATATAATTAACAACTTTATTATTGCCTCTAGGGCATATTTCCTTCATTATTTCCAATATGTCAGTAGCTCGCTCCATTGTTTCGGAGAACGGAGTTTTAGTTATCTTGCCCATGACGCATGGTTCGCAAGTATCAAATGATTCAAAATCCATCCGTACGGTATTTCTTCATGCACTTTACACCAATATGACCTAAACGGGAGCGCCACAAATATGTTGCACTATCATTATCGACTTTGCATCTTTTGGCATCAATATTATGAATATGTGTATCATTATGATCGAGATTCAATAAACATTTACATTGGGTGTATGACCATAGAAGGTTTTATTCATGTAGACAGAACAACAATTATTCTCTGACTTAAATGCATAAACGTATCAGAATAAACATGATCCAATCATATTCATGCTCAACGCAAACATCAAATAACATTTATTTTGGTCCAACACTAATCTTGAAGGTAGAGGGAGTGTGCGATGGTGATCTTATCAACCTTGGAATCACTTCCAACACACATCGTCACCATGCCCTTAACTAGTCCCCGCTCATCTTGCAGTTCCTGTTTCGAGTTGCTAATCTTAGCAACTGAACCGGTATCAAATACCCTAGGGCTAATATGAACACTAGTAAAGTACACATCAATAACATGTATATCAAATATACCTTTGTTCACTTTGCCGTCCTTCTTATCCGCCAAGTATTTGGGGAGTTCCACTTCCAGTGACCATTCCCTTTGCAGTAGAAGAACTCAGTTTCAGACTTAGGTCTAGCTTTGGGTTTCTTCACGGGAGTGGCAACTTGCTTGCCATTCTTTCTTGAAGTTCCCTTTCTTTTCCTTTGCCCCTTTTCCTGAAACTAGTGGCCTTGTTAACCATCAACACTTGATGCTCTTTCTTGATTTCTTCCTTCGCCGATTTTAGCATCGCTGTCGGTGTCAAAACCGGCGGATCTCGGGTGGGGGGTGCCGAACTGTGCGCCTAAGGCGGATGGTAACAGGAGGCAGGGGACACGATGTTTTACCCAGGTTCGGGCCCTCTTGATGGAGGTAAAACCCTACGTCCTGCTTGATTATTCTTCATAATATGAGTAGTACAAGAGTTGATCTACCAACAGATCGGAGAGGCTAAACCCTAGAAGCTAGCCTATGGTATGATTGTCTGTTGTCCTACGAACTAAAACCCTCCGGTTTATATAGACACTGGAGGAGGCTAGGGTTACACAAGGTCGGTTACAAAGGAGGAGATATGCATATCCATATTGCCCAGCTTGCCTTCCACGCCAAGTAGAGTCCCATCCGGAAACGGGACGAAGTCTTCAATCTTGTATCTTCATAGTCCAACAGTCCGCCCAAAGGATATAGTCCGGCTGTCCGGAGACCCCCTAATCCAGGACTCCCTCAGTAGCCCCTGAACCAGGCTTCAATGACGGTGAGTCCGGCGCGCAGTATTGTCTTCGGCATTGCAAGGCGAGTTCCTCCTCCGAATACACCATGGAAGAGTTTGAATACAAGGATAGTGTCCGACCCTGCAAAATAAGTTCCACATACCACTGTACAGAGAATAATATTTCCACAAATCTAATCTGCTGACACATTTTGGCAGCATGACATCATGCCATGGCCCGGTAATTATTCGAACCGTTTTTCTATAACCAGCCCCGCACATAACGCGAGGCGGTTTCTTGACACGTCTTGCAAAGCAGAGATCGTGTTCCCCTTATTACGGGATTCTCATCAATACAAACGTGGGTAACCCAACCGTGCATGTTGGTATGACTCCTAGATCTTAGGTAAGTCTCGAACGGCCACGAGGAGGACGCCCGATATTCATCCCCTTTATAAAGGGACAAGGCTTTTTCCTTTTTTCCTCCCGTGCTCAATCGAATCCTTCCCCCTCCTCGAGTTCTAACACCCAAAGCCCAGGTCAGGTGCTTCGGACCTTCAATCATGTCCGGATCCAGCCTTCAAGGCCAGTGGATGCCTTCCTCCGTCACGGAGGAGGACATCAAGAAGTTGAGGGAAGCCAGATACCTAACTGCTGAAATTTCGCATAGGCTGCCCGCCCAAGGGCAGGTCGTCCCTACTCCCGAGCCCAATGAGAGCGTCGTGTTCGTCTCCCACTTCCTCCAAGGACTAGGCCTCGCTCTAGATCGCTTTGTTTGGGGTCTTATGTTCTATTACGGGCTGGATTTTCACGATCTGGCCCCGGACTCCCTTCTTCACATCTCGTCATTTATTGTCGTTTGTGAGGCCTTCCTTCGCATTACCCCTCACTTCGGCTTGTGACTCAAGACCTTCGATGTGAAGCCGAAGATGGTCGAGGGGCAGTACACAGTGTGCGGAGGTGCTCTAATAAGCAAAATTGCTGACGCTCCATGGCCAAAGGGTTCCTTTCCAGAGGTGTCCAGATTGTGGCAATAGGAGTGGTTTTATGTCATAGCTCCCCGAAGTACCAAGTGGGTAGCTGCCCCCACCTTCCGCTCGGGCCCTCCACCACAACTGATGTCATGGATCAGCAGGGGGCTGAGCTGGGGTCCAGCCAAGGATGTGCCAATACTGCAGAGCCGTATCCGAGATCTCTTCGAGGGAGATTCCAATCTGGTTATGGTAATGCAAGTTATGCTGGTTCGTCGAGTCCAGCCTTGCAAACGCCGGCCCCTCCGTATGTGGGAATTCAACCCCGAAGGACCGCACACTCTTTAGAATTTCCTCGGCATGACGCACGAGGAGATGTACAAATCGTTCTTCGGACCCCAAATAGAGTGTCCGGACACCACCGAGGATGTGGGCCTGAGCTGCAACCGCCCCGCTGCCCAAGTAAGTAATCCCATGGACGAACACACTGTCTCTTTGTTTATCATGACATCATTCTGAAGAATCGCTCTTTGACCAGGACTGGATAACAAAGGCGAAGATGATCCGGTGTTCGGCCCCCCTTCCTGAAGGCTTGGACAATCCGGTGCTGGAAAAGATGCTCGAGCCAGCACCTTGTCTGGTGCCCTCAAAGGAAGATGAAGGGGGGAATAAAGAGGGCGAAAGAGGGCCTCCGTCGCTACTTATTCCAATCGAGGGAATGAGCGCCTCCGCGAGGGAGGATAACCAAGGGGAAGAATCTGACATTCTCTCTCCCCGGGGAAGGAAGAGGGTCCTGCCTCGAAGGGTATTCTTGCCGCACAATGTCCGCGCGGGGATCAGCCCTCTATCGAGCTGTAAGTAATCAAAAAGTACTTAATAGTGAAGATATCCTACCTTACTTCCGAAGACAATAACCGATGCTTGTAAATTGTAGCCCGGATCACAGCCCTTCTTGACAGAGTTCATCTTCGGGGGATCTTCTTCCAGAGATGATGGAGAGCGAAACACCTGCCCCAGACTCCCCAGCTCAAGAAGCGGGTGACCTTGAAGTGTCGTCGCGAAGGGTATCTCCGGATCCAATATCGCCAGAGGATAACCCTTTGGTTGTCTGGCATCCCCAGTATCCGGCTCCTGAGGAGAGTGACAGCAAGGGTCCGTACTGTGTGCGGTCGGACGCGCTAAAGGATCTTCTGGGGAAAGCTATCGTCTCGAAAGAGCATCGTACACTAATGGGTACGGTAGTCAAAAGGATTTCATCTGCCGAAAGCGGTTTGCATGAAGCTTTTATGAGTCTGCTGAAAGGCTTTGAGGTACGTAAAATAATGTATACCTTTAACAGTACCGCATACTTTACGTATGCCCATGCAGATAGTAGCCCCTGAGACTCTGGTTGTCGTCGAGAACGGCGGCAAACAGAGGATCATAGTCCTAGGTAATAACCAGACCGCCTGTATGCGCAGGTGGTTGAAACCCTGGTGGCTAGCCAGACTGATGGGTTTGCCAAACTAAAGCGGCAGCTAGATGCGGCAGATGCCGACATCGTGCTAGTCAATAAGCAGCTTGACGAGGCACAAGGTGAGTGATTTTTTTGGTGATCGTCACATAATAAGAGCAGCATGATGCCAGTATCTTTAATATGTTGTGGCTGCAGATGGAGCTACCACCGTGGAGACCCTTCAGGCGGAGCTTGCCCGAGCCAAGGAGCAAGCAAGGAGTAGCAATGCGGCCGCTTTAAAGGCGGCCGAAGAGTTAAGGGCCGAACAGGCTGCACATTGCGGGAGCAAAGAAAAAATTGCCAAGATGGCCATGGAGTTAAAAGATGTAGCTGACAGTTACCGGCTTCTTGAGGAAGAAAACCGGGTGAAGAGACAGACTTGGAGAAGGCCTGGGTGGCTGTCAAGGAAGCCCGCTCCAAAATTAGAGCGACGAAGGAGGAGTTGAATCAAGCTACGGATATCATTTCTGGAAAGCCCTTCTTGTTGCGGACAAAGTTCGGAGATCCGAAATATGCTCCTCTGGACCAGCTATGGAGTTCTGTGGATGAGTACATGGATTTGGCTGCAAGTGCTGCGGATGCGACCGAGTACTTCAAGGATTAGAAAGTTCCTGAAGTGGAGAAGTTGTTCTGGTCACAGTTTCACGCTCCAGTCCGTCCGCTGTTGCTGAATGAGCGACTGACTAGTTGGGCTGAGCTCCATAGGTTATCCGAACTGGCCATGAGGTCCGTTGTGGATCATTTGTGGCCAGGAGGGCCAAGGCGGAATAGCTACTTTAGCTTAGTGCAACAATTCCTTGGCACTGTGCCACGCATCGATGTTGTAAAGAGGTCGGCGTGCATAGAAGGCTTGCGGATGGCCCTTGCCCATGTCAAAACATACTAGGCGGAGATGGATGCCACCACTGTTGCGGCACAGGGTTCGGCCATAGGCCGGGTGGCTGCCGAGCACTACTTTGAATACGCTCTTGAGGACGCTCGTTCAATAGAGGCTCAGTGCTCGAAGAATATTATGTTTGAGTGACATGTATTCCCATTGTAAAAACAATGTTTTATTGAGTTTATCAAGGCTGTATTTATACTTTTGCCCGAAAGTACTATGATGCCTCCTATGCGGCCGTTTATGTATATATGTATATAACCTGAAAGATGGTAGTCGTCGGCTTCGGCCCCCACGCATATCATGCGGAGGTGTTCGCAGAAGATGCATGTTCACACTTGATCCAACGTCTTGGTCCATTAAGGAGGTGATAGCGTAGCGAACTAGGCAATCGGACTATAATGCTTTAACACTTTCACTTAGCCAGAGGAGTTTGACAGTGGGGCTACTATATAGCCCCTGGTGGCTCCGCACTCATCCTAATTCGGGGTGCGTACATGCCTGGCCGGGAAACGGCCCTTCGTTAAGGCGGAGGAATCCCGAAGATTCACCTAGGTCATCGAGTGGTTGACCAGTCTCACGTTATATCATGACAGTCAGTTTTCGGCTTTCTCTACTGAGGTGCTCATCCGGATGAACCAGGGCACAATCGCAGTAGTTCTCCTGGTGCCGCCTTAACCGATAGAGCGGAACGTAAGGCAGCAAAACACAGGAGTCGGGCAAACCCAACATTTGACCAAAGACATGATTCGGAACTGATGCATATAAGGCCAAACTCGCGACGCCGAACACTCCCTAAGGTATTCGGTCTTTATGGTGGAAACCGGGCTTAAGCAATGCCCCTTGTAATAAGCCCCTAATGTGCAGGTACGTGCAATATTCTGACGTGGCCACATGCCAATACGTCAGCATCCTTCTCAATTGTACTGAGAATCCGAGGGATGTGTATCAACAAGAGACAGTAAAAAAGGTTGACGCAGGGTCTTAATCTAAAAATAATCCTTGGAACGGGTCCCTGCTTCACGTCTGCGCCTATGTCTCCGTTGTGCCGTGTCATGGACAGGTGTAGCACGATGGTCATCTGTAAAAGAGAGGAACTTAGTTGAAAAGTTGTCGTGCAAAAAGGTAGGTTATACTAAATAAACTATATATAGTTCAAGATAAGTAAAGTTGAGCCTAATTGCCACTTGTTTGCGCGCGTTGAGCCCCTTGTATTGTAATAGGGGTATAGCCATCAAACCTGTATCAAGTACATATAGCTGCACCGGACTCGTCTAACCGCATCTGTGGTCTTAACGACCTGGCAGATGCATTAGTCAGTGAGGCCATTTAGTGTGCGGCTGCCAAGGCAGCCGCATGGTCTTCGGCGTGCAAGGAGCGCTCGATATTTCCATTTACTGTAATGATGCCACATGGACTGGGCATCTTAAGCATGAGAGAAGCATAATGCGGTATTGCGTTAAAGCGAGTGAAAGCTTCGCGTCTGAGTAGTGCTTGATAGCCACTTTGGAACGGAGCGATGTGGAAGGTTAACTTTGCACTGCAGAAGTTATCAGGAAAGCCGAATATAACCTCTAGTAGCAGGGAGCCCATGCAATGGGCTTTTGGGCCTGGCGCTACTCCTTTAAAGGTAGTATTGCTATGGCTAATTTTTGTTGGGTCTATCCCCATGTTGCAGACTGTGTCCTGATATATCAGGTTTAAACTGCTGTCGTCGTCCATCAGGACTCATGTGAAGTGGTATCCGTCTATTATTGGGTCTAATACCAAGGCAGCCCATCTTGCATGTCGGATACTTGCCGAGTAATCCCGATGGTCAAAGGTGATCGGTTGGAATGACCAGTGGCAGAACTTCACGGTGATAGGCCCTGGGCATGTGTCTCTAGGAGTGCTGCTTTGTTTCTCCCCTTTTTCACGTGTAACACATTTACTGTTTTGACTTCTGGTGGGAATTTCTTCTGTTCCCCAGTGCTTTGCTTGCAAGGCTCGTCCTCGTCTTCGCTTGGTGTATCCTGCCCCTCATGTTCGGCGTTGAGCTTGTCGGACTGCTTGAAGACCCAACATTCTCTATGGGTATGGTTTGCAGGTTTATCAGGGGTGCTATGGATCTGACATATTTGGTCCAGAATCTTGTTTAGGCTGGACAGTTCATCTCTGTTGCCTTTGGGGGGCGGCTTTTGCTGACCTGGCCGAGAGCTTTTGAATCCGGCATTTACCGCCGTGCTCTTCGGGCTGTCTTCTTTATTCCGGCGCTTGTTTTTGCTGATTCGTGATTTCCCATTTCCGTCCCTGACTTCGGATGTACTTGGGTCGCTGGTGCTACATCGGGCTAACCAGCTGTCCTCGCCCGCGCAAAAGCGGGTCATGAGGCTTGTTAATGCTGCCGTTGTTCTTGGCTTTTCTTGGCCGAGGTGTCTGGCAAGCCATTCGTCTCAAACATTGTGCTTGAAAGCTGCTAAGGCTTCTGCGTCCGGACAGTCTTCTATTTGGTTCTTTTTAGTGAGGAACTTGTTCCAAAGCTTTCGGGCTGACTCCCCAGGCAGTTGAGTTATATGACTCAAATCGTCTGCATCCGGTGGTCGGACATAAGTCCCTTGAAAATTTGCCCGAAAATTGTCTTCGAGCTCTTCCCATCTTCCAATGGAGTTTTCGGGGAGGCTTTTAAGCCAGTGCCGAGCTGGCCCTTTGAGCTTGAGGGGTAAGTACTTGATGGTTTGGAGATCGTCTCCTCGAGCCATGTGGATATGGACGATGTAGTCCTCAATCCAGACCCCAGGGTCTGTCGTTCCGTCGTACGCCTCTATGTTTACGGGATTGAATCCTTCTAGAAATTCATGGTCCAGCACCTCATCGGTGAAACATAGGGGGTGTGCGGCACCCCTGTATTTGGGTGTACCGTGGTGTTCAGATGTTTGTTGTGTTGCATTGCATACTGGAGCGCGCTTGCGTGGCCCGTATATGGATCTGGTTGCGTCATCCTTTTTATGCGAGCCCTCGCGGGGATCGCGTACTAGCTTATGTGCGGCGTCGTTTGCCGCTCTATGTTGGCCACGAGGTCGTCCATCCGACTAGATGGCCGTTTTGTTTTTTAATTGTGGGGGATCTAAGGCCTCCTCATCGAATTCAGGTAGCAACTTTCGCTTCGGGTAGCTCTTGGTGTGGTGATTACCGCCGTACTTCGCTGCAGTGTTGAGTACTTCACTCCATCTGATTCTGAGTGTGTCTTGTGCAGTCCTGAGCCTTTGCGTCTGCTTTTTCAGACTCCTCGCAGTGGCAACAAGCCTTTGATGGGAATTCTGTTGCTCCGGGCGCCTGTCCGGTGTGATGTCGTCCGGACTGTTATCTTCGACAGAGTCTGGTTGTTCGATTTGATTCTCCGTGTTGCCGTGGTCGGGCAATGGTTCACCCTGCTCTATCGCTGGGTCTATATGATCATTGTTTCTGCCGAAGCGGGACTTGGAGCTACACTTACGCCGCCGCTTTGACTGCTTCTCGAGGGAACAACCCTTCGCTGCGTCCTTCCGTTCCTCGTTGTTGTTTTCTTTGGGTGTGTCCACCATGTATACATCATATGATGAAGTGGGCGTCCAGTGCTCTGTGGGCAGTGGTTCCTGTTCGTCTCCTGCATCGTCGTCCATACCGTCGATGTCTTCAGAGTCGAAGTCGAGCATGTCGGTCGAATCATCGACAGTGGCTACTAAGTGGGTGGTGGGTGGGCGGTGAATTTCTTCGTTATCCGCATCCCAATCTTGCCGGACATAGTTCGGCCAGGACTCTCCTGACAAGGAGAGAGACCTTAATGAGTTCAGTATGTCGCCGAAGGGCGAGTGCTGAAAGATATCCGTGGAGGTAAACTCCATGATCGGCGCCCAGTCGGATTCGATAGGCACATGCGCAGGCGGTTCGGAGTCCGTGGCCGAGGAAGAATCCGGTAGTTTGGCATCACGGCTCTCGTGAAGGGTAAGGTCGATATTCGACTCGATCGCCGCTGAGAATACGGCCTTCGTGGCGAGGTCTATCCACCCGTCCATGGATGGCGCAACTGGCTCCGAATTGAGGGTCGGAGCGGTTGCCGGTGCGGTATCCTGAACACTGTCCGATGGTAGAGCTAAATCCTGCTCATCGTGACCGTGCGGCGCACTCGGCAGGGGCTCGAATCTGTCGAAGATCAAGTCTCCGTGGATGTCGGCCGTGTAGTTTAAGCTTCTAAACCTGACCTAGTGGCCAGGGGCGTAACTCTCGATCTGCTCCAGATGGCCAAGCGAGTTGGCCCGCAGTGCGAAGCCGCCGAATACAAAGATCTGTACGGGAAGAAAAGTCTCACCCTGGACTGCATCGCTATCGATGATCAAAGGAGCCATCAAGCCTAACGGTGACGACACAGAGGAACTCTCAATGAAAGCACCAATGTCGGTGTCAAAACCGGTGGATCTCGGGTAGGGGGTCCCGAACTGTGCGTCTAAGGCGGATGGTAACAGGAGGCAGGGGACACGATGTTTTACCCAGGTTTGGGCCCTCTTGATGGAGGTAAAACCCTATGTCCTGCTTGATTATTCTTGATAATATGAGTAGTACAAGAGTTGATCTACCACGAGATCGGAGAGGCTAAACCCTAGAAGCTAGCCTATGGTATGATTGTATGTTGTCCTACGGACTAAAACCCTCCAGTTTATATAGACACCGGAGGAGGCTAGGGTTACACAAGGTCGGTTACAAAGGAGGAGATATGCATATCCGTATTGCCTAGCTTGCCTTCCACGCCAAGTAGAGTCCCATACGGACACGGGACAAAGTCTTCAATCTCGTATCTTCATAGTCCAACAGTCCGGCCAAAGGATATAGTTCGGCTGTCCGGAGACCCCCTAATCCAGGACTCCCTCAATCGCGAAGAGCTAAGGAATCGTTTTCGTCACCCCTTGCATACTATAGTTCATCACGAAGTTCCAGTAACTTGGTGATAGTGACTAGAGAACTCTGTCAATCACTATATTATCTGGAAGATTTACTCCCACTTGATTCAAGCGATTGTAGTACTCATACATTCTAAGCACATTCTCACTAGTTGAGCTATTCTCCTCCATCTTGTAGGCAAAGTACTTGTTAGAGGTCTCATACCTGTCGACTCGGACATGAGTCTAAAATACCAATTTTAGCTCTTGGAACATCTTATATACTCCGTGGCGTTTAAAATGTTTTTGAAGTCCTGGTTCTATGCCATAAATCATGGCACACTAAACTATCAAGTATTCATCATACCGAGCTTGCCAAACCTCCATAATGTCTGCATCTGCTCCTGCATTAGGTCCGTAACCTAGCGGTGCATCAAGGGCATAAATCTTCTATGCAACAATGAGGATAATCCTCAGATCACGGACCCAGTCCGCATCATTGCTACTATCATCTTTCAACTTATTTTTCTCTAGGAACATATCAAAAATAAACAGGGAGCTACATCGCAAGCTATTGATCTACAACATAGATATGCAAAAATACTATCAGGACTAAGTTCATGATAAATTAAGTTCAGTTAATCATATTACTTAAGAACTCCCACTTAGATAGACATCCCTCAAGTCCTCTAAATGATCACGTGATCCATATCAACTAAACCATGTCTGGTCATCACATGAGATGGAGTAGTTTTCAATGGCGAACATCTCTATGTTGATCATATCTACTATATGTTTCATGTTCGACCTTTCGGTCTCTAGTGTTTCGAGGCTATGTCTATACATGCTAGGCTCGTCAAGTTTAACCCAAGTATTCCGCATGTGCAAAAACTGTCTTGCACCCATTATATGTGAACATAGAGCTTATCACACATGATCATCACGTGGTGTCTCGGCACGACGAACTGTCGCAACGATGCATACTCAGGGAGAACACTTATACCTTGAAATATTTTAGTGAGGGATCATCTTATAATGCTACCGCCGTACTAAGAAAAATAAGATGCATAAAAGATAAACATCACATGCAACCAAAATATGTGACATGATATGGCCATCATCATCTTGTGCCTTTGATCTCCATCTCCAAAGCACCGTCATGATTTCCATCGTCACCGGCTTGACAGCTTGATCTCCATCGTAGTATCGTTGTCGTCTCGCCAACTATTGCTTCTACAACTATCGCTAACACATAGTGATAAAGTAAAGCAATTACATGGTGTTTGCATTTCATATAATAAAGCGACAACCATAAGGCTACTGCCAATTGACGATAACTTTTTACAAAACATGACCATCTCATACAATAACGTATATCACATCATGTCTTGACCATATCACATCATAACATGCCCTGCAAAAACAAGTTAGACGTCCTCTACTTTGTTGTTGCAAGTTTTACGAGGCTACTATGGGCTTCTAGTAAGAATCATTCTTACCTACGCATCAAAACCACAACAGTGATTTATCATGTTTGCTGTTTTAACCTTCAACAAGGACCGGCCGCACTTAAATTCGATTTGAACTAAAGTAGGAGAAACAGACACCCGCCAGGCACCTTTATGCAAAACTAGTTGCATGTCTGTCGGTGGAACCAGTCTCATGAACATGGTCATGTAAGGTTGGTCCGGGTCACTTCATCCAACAATACCGCCGAATCAAAATAAGGCGTTGGTGGTAAGCAGTATGACTATCACCGCCCCCAACTCTTTGTGTTCTACTCGTGCATATCATGTATGCATAGACCTGGCTCTGATGCCACTGTTGGGAAACGTAGCATGCAATTTCAAAAAAATTCCTACGCTCACACAAGATCTATCTAGGAGATGCATAGCGACGAGAGGGGGAGAGTGTGTCCACGTACCCTTGTAGACCGAAAGAGGAAGCGTTTTACAATGCGGTTGATGTAGTCAAACTTCTTCTCGTTCCGACCGATCAAGCACCGAACGTACGGCACCTTCGAGTTCTGCACACGTTCAGCTCGATGACGTCCCTCGAACTCTTGATCCAGCAAAGTGTCGAGGGAGAGGTCCGTCAGCATGACGACATGGTGAAGTGATCCGCGCAGGGCTTTGCCTAAGCACTATGTGAATATGACCGGAGGCGTAAACTGTGGAGGGGGGCGCCGCACACGACTAGGAATCAATGATGTGTATTCTAGAGGTGCCCCCCCCACATATGTATAGGTGGGAGAGGGAGAGGGGTAGCAAGGGGTGCACCAAGTAGGAGTAATCCTACTTGGGTGCCTCCCACAAGTCGGCTTCCCCCTTCCTTAAGTGTCGGAGGGCAAGGAAAGAGAGAAGGGGGGAGAAGGAAAGGGGGAGGCCGAATCCTCCCCCTTCCTTTCTCCCTTCCCCTCCTTCCTTCTCCTCCTATTCGGCCTATATGGGGGCGCACCAGCCCACTAGGGTCTGGTATGTCCCGCCCTTGGCCCAATAAGGCCCATATCTTTGCTGGGAGGGGTGCCCGGAACCCCTTCCTGTGACCCGATACGTACTCGGTACCCTCGGAACACTTCCGGTGTCCGAATACTATCGTCCTATATATCAATCTTTACCTCTCGACCATTTCGAGCCTCCTTGTCATGTCCGTGATCTCATCCGGGACTCCGAATAACATTCGGCCACCAAATCACATAACTCATATAATACAAAATCGTCATCGAAGGTTAAGTGTGCGGACCCTACGGGTTCGAGAACTATGTAGACATGACCGAGACACTTCTCCGGTCAATAACCAACAGTGGAACCTGGATGCTGATATTGGTTCCCACATATTCTACGAAGATCTTTATCGGTTGTACCGTAATGACAACATACGTTATTCCCTTTGTCATCAGCATGTTACTTGCCCGAGATTTGATCGTCAGTATCTTCATACCTAGTTCAATCTCGTTACCGGCAAGTCTCTTTACTCGTTCTATAATGCATCATCCCGCAACTAACTCATTAGTCACATTGCTTGCAAGGCTTATTATGATGTGCATTACTGAGAGGGCCCAGAGATACCTCTCCCTATACCAACCCTGTTGGGGAACGTTGCAGAAAACTAAAAAAATTTCTACGGTTTCACCAAGATCCATCTATGAGTTCATCTAAGCAACGAGTCAAGGAAGTGAGTTTGCATCTACATACCACTTGTAGATCGAGTGCGGAAGCGTTCAAGGGGTTGGTGATGATGGAGTCGTACTCGACGTGATTCGGATCACCGATGACCAAGTGCTGAACGGACAGCACCTCCGCGTTCAACACACGTACGGGACGGACGACGTCTCCTCCATCTTGATCCAGCAAGGAGGAAGGAGAGGTTGAGGAAGGCAGCTCCAACGGTAGCACGACGGCGTGGTGTTGTTGGTGCAGCAGTACTCCGACAGAGCTTCGCCAAGCACGTACGAAGGAGGAGAGGGGTTGGGGAGGGGAGGGGCTGCGCCTTGGCTTGTGTTATGCAGCCCTCCCCTCACCCCTCTATATATAGGAGGAGAAAAGGGCAAGGGGGGCCGGCCCTCTAGGGGAAACCCTAGAGGGGGCGGCGGCCAAGGGAGAGGGAAAAGGGGTGGCTTGCCCCCCAAGCTAGGGGGGCGCCCCCTTTAGGGTTTCCCCTCCCCTTGCCCTAGCCGCATGGGCCTAGGTGGGGAGGCGCGCCCAGCCCACTAGGGGCTGGCTCCCTCTCCCACATAGCCCATGTGGCCCCCCGGGAGGGGTGGCCCCACCCGGTGGACCCCCGGAACCCTTCCGGTGGCCCCGGTACAATACCGGTATGCCACCGAAACTTTCCGGTGTCCGTTTAACCACTTTCTTTATATAAATATTTACCTCCGGACCATTCAGGAACTCCTCGTGACGTCCAAGATCTTATCCGGGACTCCGAACAACATTCGGTAATCACATACTTGTCTTCCTGATAACCCTAGCGTCACTGAACCTTAAGTGTGTAGACCCTACGGGTTCGGGAGACATGCAGACATGACCGAGACGACCTCAGGTCAATAACCAACAGCGGGATCTGGATACCCATGTTGGCTCCCACATGCTCCTCGATGTTGTCATCGGATGAACCACGATGTCGAGGATTCGATTAAACCCCGTATGCAATTCCCTTTGTCAATCGGTACGTTACATGCCCGAGACTCGATCGTCGGTATCCCAATACCTCGTTCAGTCTCGTTACCGGCAAGTCACTTTACTCATACCGCAATGCATGATCCTGTGATCAAACACTTGGTCACTTTGAGCTCATTGTGATGATGCATTACCGAGTGGGCCCAGAGATACCTCTCCGTCATACGGAGTGACAAATCCCAGTCTCGATCCGTGTCAACCCAACAGACACTTTCGGAGATACCTATAATGCACCTTTATAGTCACCCAGTTACGTTGTGACGTTTGGTACACCCAAAGCACTCCTACGGTATCTGGGAGTTACACGATCTCATGGTCTAAGGAAGAGATACTTGACATTGGAAAAGCTCTAGCAAACGAACTAACCGACCTTTGTGCTATGCTTAGGATTGGGTCTTGTCCATCACATCATTCTCCTAATGATGTGATCTCGTTATCAACGACATCCAATGTCCATAGCCAGGAAACCATGACTATCTGTTGATCACAACGAGCTAATCAACTAGAGGCTCACTAGGGACATATTGTGGTCTATGTATTCACACGTGTATTACGATTTCCGGATAATACAGTTATAGCATGAATAAAAGACTATTATCATGAACAAAGAAATATAATAATAACACTTTTATTATTGCCTCTAGGGAATATTTCCAACAGTCTCCCACTTGCACTAGAGTCAATAATCTAGTTACATTGTGATGAATCGAACACCCATAGAGTTCTGGTGTTGATCATGTTTCGCTCGCGAGAGAGGTTTAGTCAATGGACCTGCGACATTCAGATCCGTATGTACTTTGCAAATTTCTATGTCTCCATCTTGAACATTCTCACGGATGGAGTTGAAACGACGCTTGATGTGCCTGGTCTTCTTGTGAAATCTGGGCTCCTTCGCAAGGGCAATAGCTCCAGTATTGTCACAGAAAAGTTTGATCGGCCCCGACACATTGGGTATGACTCCTAGGTCGGTGGTGAACTCCTTCACCCAAATAGCTTCATGCGCTGCCTCCGAGGCTGCCATGTACTCCGCTTCACATGTAGATCCCGCCACGACGCTCTGCTTGCAGCTGCACCAGCTTACTGCTCCACCATTCAACATATACACGTATCCGGTTTGTGACTTAGAGTCATCCAGATCTGTGTCGAAGCTAGCATCGACGTAACCCTTTATGACGAGCTCTTCGTCACCTCCATAAACGAGAAACATGTCTTTTGTCCTTTTCAGGTACTTCAGGATATTCTTGACCGCTGTCCAGTGTTCCTTGCCGGGATTACTTTGGTACCTTCCTACCAAACTTACGGCAAGGTTTACATCAGGTCTGGTACATAGCATGGCATACATAATAGATCATATGGCTGAAGCATAGGGGATGACACTCATCTCTTCTATATCTTTTGCCGTGGTCGGGCATTGAGTCGAGCTCAATCTCACACCTTGCAATACAGGCAAGAACCCTTTCTTGGACTGATCCATTTTGAACTTCTTCAAAATCTTATCAAGGTATGTGCTTTGTGAAAGACCTATGAGGCGTCTCGATCTATTTCTATAGATCTTGATGCCTAATATATAAGCAGCTTCTCCAAGGTCCTTCATTGAAAAACACTTATTCAAGTAGGCCTTAATGCTGTCCAAGAATTCTATATCATTTCCCATCAAAAGTATGTCATCTACATATAATATGAGAAATGCTACAGAGCTCCCACTCACTTTCTTGTAAACGCAGGCTTCTCCATAAGTCTGCATAAACCCAAACGCTTTGATCATCTCATCAAAGCGAATATTCCAACTCCGAGATGCTTGCACCAGCCCATAAATGGATCGCTAGAGCTTGCATACTTTGTTAGCGTTCTTAGGATCGACAAAACCTTCCGGCTGCATCATATACAGTTCTTCCTTAAGATAACTGTTAAGGAATGCCGTTTTGACGTCCATCTGCCATATCTCATAATCATAGTATGCGGCAATTGCTAACATGATTCGGACGGACTTAAGCTTCGCTACGGGAGAGAAAGTCTCATCGTAGTCAATCCCTTGAACTTGCCGATAACCCTTAGCGACAAGTCGAGCTTTATAGATGGTAACATTACCATCCGCGTCTGTCTTCTTCTTAAAGATCCATTTGTTTTCTATCGCTCGCCGATCATCGGGCAAGTCAGTCAAAGTCCATACTTTGTTTTCATACATGGATTCTATCTCGGATTTCATGGCTTCTAGCCATTTGTTGGAATCTGGACCCGCCATAGCTTCTTCATAGTTCGAAGGTTCACCGTTGTCTAACAACATGATTTCCAGGACAGGGTTGCCGTACCACTCTGGTGCGGAACGTGTCCTTGTGGACCTACGAAGTTCAGTAGCAACTTGATCCGAAGTACCTTGATCATCATTATTTTTCTCTTTAGTTGGTGTAGGCATCACAGGAACATTTTCCTGGGCTGCACTACTTTCCGGTTCAAGAGGTAGTACTTCATCGAGTTCTACTTTCCTCCCACTTCTTTCGAGAGAAACTCTTTTTCCAGAAAGGATCCGTTCTTGGCAACAAAGATCTTGCCCTCGGATCTTAAGTAGAAGGTATACCCAATGGTTTCCTTAGGGTATCCTATGAAGACGCATTTTTCCGACTTGGGTTCGAGCTTTTCAGGTTGAAGTTTCTTGACATAAGCATCGCATCCCCAAACTTTTAGAAACGACAGCTTAGGTTTCTTCCCAAACCATAATTCATACGGTGTCGTCTCAACGGATTTAGACGGTGCCCTATTTAAAGTGAATGTAGTTGTCTCTAGAGCGTATCCCCAAAATGATAGTGGTAAATCGGTAAGAGACATCATAGATCACACCATATCTAATAGAGTGTGATTACGACGTTCGGACACACCGTTACGCTGAGGTGTTCCAGGCGGCGTTAGTTGCGAAACGATTCCACATTTCCTTAAGTGTGTACCAAATTCGTGACCTAAGTATTCTCCTCCACGATCTGATCGTAGGAATTTTATCTTTCGGTCACGTTGATTCTCTACCTCATTCTGAAATTCCTTGAACTTTTCAAAGGTCTCAGACTTGTGTTTCATTAAGTAGACATACCCATATCTACTCAAGTCATCAGTGAGAGTGAGAACATAACGATATCCTCCGCGAGCCTCAACACTCATTGGACCGCACACATCGGTATGTATGATTTCCAACAAGTTGGTTGCTCGCTCCATTGTTCCGGAGAACGGAGTCTTGGTCATCTTGCCCATGAGGCATGGTTCGCATGTGTCAAATGATTCATAATCGAGAGACTCTAAAAGTCCATCAGCATGGAGCTTCTTCATGCGCTTGACACCAATGTGACCAAGGCGGCAGTGCCACAAGTATGTGGGACTATCGTTATCAACTTTACATCTTTTGGTATTCACGCTATGAATATGTGTAGTATTACGCTCGAGATTCATTAAGAATAAACCATTGACCATCAGAGCATGACCATAAAACATATCTCTCATATAAATCGAACAACCATTATTCTCAGACTTAAATGAGTAGCCATCTCGTATTAAACGAGATCCAGATACAATGTTCATGCTCAAACTTGGCACTAAATAACAATTATTAAGGTTCAAAACTAATCCCGTGGGTAAATGTAGAGGTAGCGTGCCGACGGCGATCACATCGACTCTGGAACCATTCCCGACGCGCATCGTCACCTCGTCCTTCGCCAGTCTCCGCTTATTCCGTAGCCCCTGCTGTGAGTTACAAATATGAGCAACGGCACCGGTATCAAATACCCAGGAGTTACTACGAGTACTGGTAAGGTACACATCAATTACATGTATATCAAATATACCTTTAGTGTTGCCGACCTTCTTATCCGCTAAGTATTTGGGGCAGTTCCGCTTCCAGTGACCCTTCCCCTTGCAATAAAAGCACTCAGTCTCAGGCTTGGGTCCATTCTTTGACTTCTTCCCGGCAACTGGCTTACCGGGCGCGGCAACCTCCTTTCCGTCCTTCTTGAAGTTCTTCTTACCCTTGCCCTTCTTGAACTTAGTGGTCTTATTGACCATCAACACTTGATGTTCTTTCTTGATTTCAACCTCTGCTGACCTCAGCATAGAAAATACTTCAGGAATGGTCTTTACCATCCCCTGCATATTGTAGTTCATCACAAAGCTCTTGTAGCTTGGTGGGAGCGACTGAAGGATTCTGTCAATGACTGCCTCATCAGGGAGGTTAATATTCAGCTGGGTCATACGGTTGTGCAACCCAGACATCTTGAGTATGTGCTCACTAACAGAACTATTTTCCTCCATCTTACAACTATAAAACTTGTCGGAGATGTCATATCTCTCGACCCGGGCGTGAGCTTGGAAAACTAGTTTCAGCTCTTCGAACATGTCATATGCTCCATGATGCTCAAAACGCTTTTGGAGCCCCGGTTCTAAGCTGTAAAGCATGCCGCACTGAACGAGGGAGTAATCATCAGCACGAGACTGCCAAGCATTCATAATGTCTTGGTTCTCTGGGACGGGAGCGTCACCTAGCGGTCCTTCTAGGACATATTGTGTCCTGGCAGCTATGAGGATGATCCTCAGGTTCCGGACCCAGTCCGTATAGTTGCTGCCATCATCTTTCAGCTTGGTTTTCTCTAGGAACGCGTTGAAGTTCAAGTTGACATGAGCGTTGGCCATTTGATCTACAAGACATATTTGCAAAAGGTTTTAGACTAAGTTCATGATAATTAAGTTCATCTAATCAAATTATTGAATGAACTCCCACTCAGATTAGACATCCCTCTAGTCATCTAAGTGTTACACGATCCGAGTCGACTAGGCCGTGTCCGATCATCACGTGAGACGAACTAGTCATCGTCGGTGAACATTCTCGTGTTGATCATATCTTCTATACGACTCGTGTTCGACCTTTCGGTCTCCGTGTTCCGAGGCCATGTCTGTACATGCTAGGCTCGTCAAGTTAACCCTAGGTGTTTTTGCATGTGTAAAACTGTCTTACACCCGTTGTATGTGAACGTAAGGATCTATCACACCGGATCATCACGTGGTGCTTCGAAACGACGAACTTTAGCAACGGTGCACAGTTAGGGGGAACACTTTCTTGAAATTGTTATAAGGGATCATCTTATTTACTACCGTCGATCTAAGTAAACAAGATGCATAAAACATAATAAACATCACATGCAATTATATAAAGTAGTGACATGATATGGCCAATATCATATAGCTCCTTTGATCTTCATCTTCGGGGCTCCATGATCATCTTGTCACCGGCATGACACCATGATCTCCATCATCGTGTCTTCATGAAGTTGTCACGCCAACGACTACTTCTACTTCTATGACTAACGTGTTTAGGAATAAAGTAAAGTAGTTTACATGGCGTTCTTCGATGACACGCAGGTCATACAAAAATAAAGACAACTCCTATGGCTCCTGCCGGTTGTCATACTCATCGACATGCAAGTCGTGATTCCTATTATAAGAACATGATCTCATACATCACAATATATCATTCATCATTCATCACAACTTCTGGCCATATCACATCACATGATCAATCGCTGCAAAAACAAGTTAGACGTCCTCTAATTGTTGTTGCATCTTTTACGTGGCTGCAATTGGGTTCTAGCAAGAACGTTTTCTTACCTACGAATAACCACAACGTGATCTTGTCAACTTCTATTTACCCTTCATAAGGACCCTTTTCATCGAATCCACTTCAACTAAAGTGGGAGAGACAGACACCCGCCAGCCACCTTATGCAACTAATGCATGTTAGTCGGTGGAACCGGTCTCACGTAAGCGTACGTGTAAGGTTGGTCCGGGCCGCTTCATCCCACAATACCGCTGAAGCAAGATAAGACTAGTAGCGGCAAGCAAGTTGACAAGATCTACGCCCACAACAAAATTGTGTTCTACTCGTGCAAAGAGAACTACGCATAAACCTGGCTCTGATACCACTCTTGGGGAACGTTGCAAAAAATTAAAAAAAAATTCTACGGTTTCACCAAGATCCATCTATGAGTTCATCTAAGCAACGAGTCAAGGGAGTGAGTTTGCATCTACATACCACTTGTAGATCGAGTGCGGAAGCGTTCAAGGGGTTGGTGATGATGGAGTCCTACTCGACGTGATTCGGATCACCGATGACCAAGTGCTGAACGGACAGCACCTCCGCGTTCAACACACGTACGGGACGGACGATGTCTCCTCCGTCTTGATCCAGCAAGGAGGAAGGAGAGGTTGAGGAAGGCAGCTCCAACGTCAGCACGACGGCGTGGTGTTGTTGGTGCAGCAGTACTCCGACAGAGCTTCGCCAAGCACGTACGGAGGAGGAGAGGTGTTGGGGAGGGGAGGGGCTGCGCCTTGGCTTGTGTTATGCAGCCCTCCCCTCACCCCTCTATATATAGGAGGAGAAAAGGGCAAGGGGGGCCGGCCCTCTAGGGGAAACCCTAGAAGGGGGCGGCGGCCAAGGGAGAGGGAAAAGGGGTGGCTTGCCCCCCAAGCTAGGGGGCGCCCCCTTTAGGGTTTCCCCTCCCCTTGCCCTAGCCGCATGGGCCTAGGTGGGGAGGCGCGCCCAGCCCACTAGGGGCTGGCTCCCTCTCCCACATAGCCCATGTGCCCCCCCGGGAGGGGTGGCCCCACCCGGTGGACCCCCGGAACCCTTCCGGTGGCCCCGGTACAATACCGGTATGCCACCGAAACTTTCCGGTGTCCGTTTAACCACTTTCCTTATATAAATCTTTACCTCCGGACCATTCCGGAACTCCTCGTGACGTCCGGGATCTTATCCGGGACTCCGAACAACATTCGGTAATCACATACTTGTCTTCCTGATAACCCTAGCGTCACCGAACCTTAAGTGTGTAGACCCTACGGGTTCGGGAGACATGCAGACATGACCGAGACGACCTCAGGTCAATAACCAACAGCGGGATCTGGATGCCCATGTTGGCTCCCACATGCTCCTCGATGTTATCATCGGATGAACCACGATGTCGAGGATTCGATTAAACCCCGTATGCAATTCCCTTTGTCAATCGGTACGTTACATGCCCGAGACTCGATCGTCGGTATCCCAATACCTCGTTCAGTCTCGTTACCGGCAAGTCACTTTACTCGTACTGCAATGCATGATCCCGTGATCAAACACTTGGTCACTTTGAGCTCATTGTGATGATGCATTACCGAGTGGGCCCAGAGATACCTCTCCGTCATACGGAGTGACAAATCCCAGTCTCGATCCGTGTCAACCCAACAGACACTTTCGGAGATACCTATAATGCACCTTTATAGTCACCCAGTTATGTTGTGACGTTTGGTACACCCAAAGCACTCCTACGGTATCTGGGAGTTACACGATCTCATGGTCTAAGGAACAGATACTTGACATTGGAAAAGCTCTAGCAAACGAACTAACCGACCTTTGTGCTATGCTTAGGATTGGGTCTTGTTCATCACATCATTCTCCTAATGATGTGATCCCGTTATCAATGACATCCAATGTCCATAGCCAGGAAACCATGACTATCTGTTGATCACAACGAGCTAATCAACTAGAGGCTCACTAGGGACATATTGTGGTCTATGTATTCACACGTGTATTACGATTTCCGGATAATACAGTTATAGCATGAATAAAAGACTATTATCATGAACAAAGAAATATAATAATAACACTTTTATTATTGCCTCTAGGGCATATTTCCAACAAACCCAACAAACACCTTCGGAGATACCTGTAGAGCATCTTTATAATCACCCAGTTACGTTGTGACGTTTGATAGCACACAAGGCACTCCTCCGGTATCCGGTAGTTGCATAATCTCATAGTCAAAGGAATATGTATATGACATGAAGAAAGCTATAGTAATAAAACTGAACGATCATTATGCTAAGCTAACGGATGGGTCTTGTCCATCACATCATTCTCCTAATGATGTGATCACATTCATCAAATGACAACACATTTCTATGGTTTGGAAACTTAACCATCTTTGATTAACGAGCTAGTCTAGTAGAGGCTTACTAGGGACACAGTGTTTTGTCTATGTATCCACACATGTATCAAGTTTCCGGTTAATACAATTCTAGCATGAATAATAAACATTTATCATGTAGATGATGGCCCCTCCCACCCCTCCCACCCCTCCTCCCACCTGCGTCCTAGGTTCTCCGGCGATCTCCCTCTCCAACCAGTAAATCTTGGTCCTTCTCCACGCATCATCTCCGGCGTCCTCTGATCTCTCTCCCTATACCCATCTCCCATGGGTCATCATGGAGGATCAACTTTGGATCTGGATTTTTCTAAAGGAATGGCTTTTGCGGAGGACGTTTTCAGATCTTGTGGGAAATGCATTCATCCCGTGGATGACACGGGCCATTTTATTATGGTCGTGTCTTTTAGCAGGCACACTTTTCGTCTTGATGAGGATTCAGTGGAGGCCCAACCTTGGATACAAGGAGTTGGACTTTTTCGTTTTCGTAGTGCCTTGGCTCGTCAAGCTCTTGTGGATCATCCACCTTTCAATCTGGGCAATGATAGATTTGTTAGATTCATCCCGCATGATGAGGGAGTAAACTACAGAGCAACACAGGGTTTTCACCGTGGATGGGTTATGTTTCTCGGAGTTCCACTGGATTATAGGCGCACACAGCACCTTGCGGATGTAATTAGCACCTTTGGTAGATTTCATCATTGGCATCAAGATGATCCCATGCTTGTCCGCTCGCTCGCTTATGTGTCTTTCCCTGCGCCGACTCTGGTTCCTCGCTCGGTGACTTACAGAGAATATGCAGACTTTGGTGGTGCTAGGATCTCTTGGTCTGCACCTGTGTACATCTTGTCAGCGGATTTTGCAGACGTTCTACCAGCAGATGAAGACCCCATGCCCTTCAATGGCAATCCACACCCCCTGCCTGGCAATTTACACTTTGAGAACCAAAATTGGGTTATGCCAGAATTCCTTGAGCTGGGTTGGAATGATGTGCCACAGCCAGTCAATGAGCAGCAAAACAATGATGTGGTTCATGAAGATGTGCAACATCAGGAAGTTCAAGAAATCCAGTCACAGGAGTCCATTGTTCTGCAACCGCGAGATGATTCAGTTAACAATGTTGACAATGCTGCTGAGGTAGCTCTCTTCCAGCCCCAAATGGGACCACAGCAACCTCCTCTTATGATTGGGCAAGTTCTCACCATCTATGGACCAGTTCTCCCACCAATGATGCAGTGGCAGCATTCTTTTGAGAAGATGTTGCCGTTTATATGGTCTTCAAACATTCCCCAGTTTGTTTTCAAGTCTGACATAGGTGCTATGCTCAACAAGCAATCCTGTGAAGCTCTCTGCAGTGACCCTGTTTCCACTCTTAAGCTCCTGCCTGCACCTGACTCCTCGATCAACTTTGCTCCAGATGTGCCAAATGCTACTGTTAAAAGGCCAGTTGCTCGAGCTCTCTGCTTTGATGATCTGGATGACCCAGTTTCTGAAACCTTTGAATTTTCTGCTGTGCCTGAGGTGACTCTGAAGCGAGCAAGGAAGTCTCAAGCCTCAAGAATTATTGTTGATACTGAGGTTCGGTGCAGTGCACGTCTGAGCGCCCTCCATGATGGCTACCGCAAAGTTTCTCCCAAGAAGTCTCACACTTTGAAGAAGCGCAAGGCCAGCAACTCCCAGTCTGAAAACAGTTCTTCTCTGCCACCACCAACTGCTATTGCAGATCTCCAACGCATTGGCGCCAGTCTCCGCATTGCACCTGAGAAGATCTCTACGGATAAGCTTGTTGCAGATCCGGCCAAGTCCAGCAGCAGCCGGGGTTCTGATGATAGTTACTTCATGCAGGGTTCTGGCCTATGGCGAACCGTAATCACCATTTATCTTTCTTTTCTTGTTAAGAACTATGTTATGCTTGTCTGCTGTGTGGGTCGGTATAGGTCATTGCGTGGCCTATTTACTATGCTTTTACTTTTGGTTTGTAATGAATCAGACAAGATTTAAGGAGTGGAAGGTACTATATTGGAATGTTCGTGGCCTCAATGCTGAAGCTCGTTAACTTGCAGTTAGGCAGAAGATCGATGAAAGTGGTTGCTCTGTTGTCTGTCTTCGGGAAACTAAATGCATGCACATGGATCAGTGATTCATTAGGAAGTTTTGCCCGAGGCGTTTTGATAATTTTGTTTACGTACCTTCGGCTGGTGCGTCGGCTGGGATGGTGGTCATCTGGAATTCATCCTTTTTCATAGGTACTTTAATCGAGACCAAATCCTATGGGATAATTGTGGAGTTTAAATCCAAACACACCTCAGAAACTTGGTCTCTAGTCTCTGTTTATGGCCCGTGTCAAGGCCCTGCCCGGGATGAATTTGTTCAATGGTTATATAATCTTCATATTCGGTTTGGTCAGAACTGGCTGCTTTTGGGTGATTTCAACTTCATGAGATCGTTGGAGAACCGCAATCTTCCGGGAGGTGATGTTAACGATATCTTTTTGTTTAATGAGATAATTAGTCATTTGGGACTTGTTGAATTGCCAATCAAGGGGCGTCAATATACATGGTCGAATATGCAAACCTCACCTCTTCTAGAACAGATAGATTGGTTTTTCACTTCGGTTACTTGGACATCAGACCACCCCAACACAATGGTATTTCCACTAGAACGCACTGCCTCTGACCATCTGCCGTGCATGGTCTCGATTGCTACTTGTATCCCCAAGGCAAAGGTTTTCCGCTTTGAGAATTATTGGGTGGATTTGCCCGGGTTTGCTGACTGTGTTGCTGAAGTTTGGAATAGGCCAGTTGTAAAATCATCGATTGCATTAACAATCTCAGCTAAGTTTAAGTCCCTACGATATGCTCTAAAGAAGTGGCATTTAAACCTGTCCACAGTCAAAGCTTTAATTGCTGATTGTAATAAAGTGATTATTTTCCTGGATAATCTAGAGGAAATTAGGCCTTTAAGTTGGCCGGAGTTCAATTTTCGTAGAATTGTTAAATTGCATCTTGAGGATATCTTACATTGGCAATTCATATATTGGAAGCAGCGTTGCACGATCAGAAATATAAAAGTTGGAGAGGAGAATTCAAAAAAAATTCATGCAATGGCTACGGAAAGATTCCGTAGGAACACTATCTCCTTGATCAAGTCTGTGGAGGGGGATGTGGTCACGGACCATCAACAGTTGGCGGGAATGTTCTGGGCTGACTTTAATCAGCGAATGGGCCAATCAAAAGGCATTCAGATGGGTTTTGATCTCGACACATTAATTACCCGAATTGATGGGCTAGAGGAGTTGTCTTTACCATTCACTGATTCTAAGGTGGATACGGTAATTAAGAATATGCCTACTGATCGTGCTCCCGGACCAGACGGCTTTACTGGCTTTTCTTAAAGAAATGCTGGCCTATTTTGAAGGAGGACTTTATGAAACTTGTGCAAGAATTCTATGAGGGAAAATGTAATTTGGAGTGTCTCAATACATCTCTTATCACCCTTATTCCGAAGAAGCTAAGCCCTGAATATGTTGGCGATTTTAGGCCCATATCTTTGACTAATACTTGTTTAAAGTTCTTAACCAAGCTTTTGGCAAATCGTCTCCAGGGTGTGATTCTAAAATGTATCCACCGCAACCAATATGCGTTTCTCCGGTGTCGATCCATACAGGACTGTCTGGCGTGGTGTTTTGAATACATTCACCAATGCAAAGCTTCCAACAGGCCTATCATTCTTCTTAAACTTGACTTCACAAAGGCATTTGACACCATTGAGCATGAGCTGATTCTTAGGATTTTGAAATGTAAGGGATTTGATGATTGTTGGACAAGTTGGATTGACAACATTCTGTCCACAGGCTCCTCTTTGGTTCTTTTGAATGGAGTGCCTGGTAATCACTTTGTTTGTCGATCAGGTGTTCGCCAAGGTGATCCGCTATCTCCCTTACTCTTTGTGATCGCGGTGGACTTACTTCAATCGGTCGTAAATGAGATGTGCTCCAGGAATATTCTCACCTTGCCAATCCCAACTACATCGATGGACTATCCGATCGTACAGTATGCTGACGATACACTCATCGTTCTTCCTGCCATTGATAGCCAGCTTATTGCATTCAAAGAAATGCTTGAAGTCTTTGCCAAATCAACCGGACTAAAGGTGAATTTCAGTAAGTCCTCTTTGATACCAATCAATATGACTGATGACGAGGGCACGCGTGTTGCTGCCTTGCTTGGATGTGATGTTGGTTCCATGCCATTCACTTACCTGGGCCTACCAATGGGTATTTCCCGGCCAACAATTTATGATCTGTTGCCTTTGGTGGATCATATTGAGAGACGATTATCTGCATCCTCTTGTCTCTTGAATCAAGGAAGCCGTCTCCAACTATTACAGTCTGTCCTTAGTTCCATGCCGATATATTTCTTGTGCACCCTTTCGCTACCGCAAGGTATCTTGAAGCAGATTGAGCGGATTATGCGGCAATGCTTGTGGAGAGGGAACACGGATACGCCCCGGCAATCTTTGGAGGCTTGGGACTTGGTATGTCGTCCAAAATCTTTTGGTGGTTTGGGAGTTATGGACTTGAGCGTCCAAAACGATGCATTGCTCATCAAACATCTTTTTAAGTTCTTTAATAAGATGGACGTACCATGGGTATCTCTTATTTGGGACACTTATTATGCCTCTGTGCCCCCCCCCCCCCAAGTCACGCAAAGCTGCGGTTCTTTCTAGTGGAGAGATGTTTTCAAGCTGTATGATAAGTATTGCAAGTTGGCAGTTCCACTAGTTCGATCGGGGGATACGGTGATCTTTTGGCTTGACCGTTGGCAACTTGGCAACAATACGGTTAACATGCAACATCAGTTTCCGAGGCTCCACTCCTTTGTGATCGACGACACTCTAACAGTCAAGGATATTCTGGAGCTACCGGACCCAACTAACAATCTCCATCTGCCACTATCTGCACAGGCCTTTGAGGAGTTTAATCAACTTTAGGTGCTGCTTACTATGGTTAATCTTCAATATGGGCAAAATGATGTCTGGAAATGGCCTTCAAAGTCTGGGGACTACCAGTCCAGGATCTATTACTTGTCATGATTTTCGGACACAGTGGTTGATCCCATATTCAGGTGGATTTGGAAATGTTCTTGCACTCTGAAGTTTAAGGTTTTTGGGTGGCTCCTTTTGATGGATCGCCTAAACACTAGAGACATGATGCAGTGGCGGCATTGGATTATCCAGGATGACACTTGTGTTCTATGCCACTTGGCATCACATGAGGACAGAACCCACCTCTTCTTCGCTTGCAATTTTAGCCAGCGCATCTGGAACTACCTGGGTATTTCATGGAATCCTCAACCAAACCAGACCACTTATGACATGGCTTCTGATGCTAGGAGGGATTTTGGACATCCTTTTTTTCTCTGAGATAGTGTTCACTGCCACTTGGAATATTTGGACACAAAGAAATGGGAAGATCTTCAGGAATGAATCACCTTCTTTCAGGGCATGGAGGAGAAATTTCTTACATGACATTTCTCTTTTAGCTCATAGAATCAAATGTAAATATAGGAATAGTCTAATCTCTTAGATAGCTTCCTTACCCTAATCATTTCTTTTGTAAGTATTACTCTCTACTCCTCTCTCTTAACATTGTAACTTTGTACACTTTGGCTTTGTGGTTTAATAAAAGACTATGAGGTTGTTGCCTTGCAGTACATAGTCAAAAATAAACATTTATCATGATATAAGGAAATATAAAATAACAAATTTATTATTGCCTCTAGGGAATATTTCCTTCAAAAGACACACAGTTCAACGATCCGGCACATTGTAACTACATACTACAACTAGATTATAAACAGGAGAGGGTGAGATTCACCACTTCCTCGCGGGCCCTTCGCCCTTCTGGTCGCCGGAGCAGCTGTAGGAGTCCATGGCAGGAGGTGGGTCCACGCCGAAGCCGTCAGACCTGTCAGAGGAGGAGGAATTGGAGATGATGATGTAGCCTTGCAAGCACCGGACGACGCGGTCTTGCTTGCGCTTGAGCTTGGTCAACCTCACCGTCTATGCCGCCTCCTGCTCGGATTGCTCAGTGTCGAGCCGGAGCTGCTTGGCATTGATCCACCGGAGCCGTCGGGCCTTCGTCTCCGCCTCAGTCAGTGATCGGCGGCACACCCACTCAAGGAGATGGTCCTCCTCGTCGGGCACCCGGCAGCGAGACGGACTGCACAGACGCATCAGACCCGCCCGCCATCTCCCTTGCCATCTGCCTCTCGCGGCAGGTGGCACGTGCCTTTGACTCCGGAGTCTGCATCCGCGGCGTCGGTGAAGCGGGCACTAGAACCTAGTGCTGCCCGCGCGGAGTAGCTACCGGAGATGTAGGAGGCCGTCAGGCGGGAGGAGCAAATCAAGCAGACCCTGCAGATCCGAACGCAGGGCAATTAACAAGGCGCGCTGCGTTTGAATGACATGTTATTTGAATAATATTGCTGCTGTGTCGCAAGTCTAAGTCTTCCAAAATAGGAGACCTCGGGGGGACTTCCCGAATGACCGTACCGGGGAATTCTACCGTACTCCGTGCAGCTATGGTTGTTGATCCTGCGGAGCCTACCCAAAGGTTCAGACCGGATTGTAGGAAGTGGGTGATACGTTTTTGTATTTCTATGAGAAGAAATATGCGGTATCCTATGAAGAACATCTTCAACATCTCAGAATCGTATTCGACCGCCTAAGGCAACATGCACTCAAGTTAAACCCGTTGAAGTGCGCCTTCATGGTCTCGTCAGGCAAATTCCTAGGGTTTGTCATTCGACATCGGGGAATAGAAATCGACCCGGGTAAAATCAAGGCCATACTCGAAATGCCTCCTCCTCAAAACCTTAAGGAGCTGCGTTCGCTTCAAGGGCGCCTGGCATACATCAGGCGATTCAGCCTATTTGCCAAGACTTTGGAGCATAGCTTGTAAATGACATTGCACAAAGATATCGGCCTATACTGTGAGATTTCTTGGGGGTTCCGTCCGATAAGCCCAGAGAGCCTCAAGAAGGCGATCTGGCCAGTCTCCTCCGACTCAAAAGTGTTTGTAGCTATGGTATGGGTCTGGTCTGAAGACCAATGGGTCAGAAAAGGGGATATCCTCTTCTTTGGCTACACCAACTAATGTAGTAGATTGCGTTCCCGGAGGACACTTTCTCCATTTCGTCGGGAAGGGCCGGCGCCAGCGTCAGCGCTGCGCCGACGGGCGACAGGTAGCGTCGCACAGGACCCGGACCCGCCGCCCGTATCGACCCGCGAGCGTGATACAGAGTGCCAGCTCCTCCTTGTCTTCGGAGCTGCCGTCAGAGTGGCTGCCGGTGCTGGACATGCTCGTCGGCGCTAGGGATTTGGTGGATTGGGGAAATGGGCATCGGGAGGGGAGCAGAGCGGAGTGAGCTGGGGTTTCTGTCGGACGGGGGTTTTGTGGGGTCGGGTGGGCCAGCAGTGGGCCGGGCTAACATGGCGGACGCACCCGGGCGTGCTCGGGCCGCCTCATACCCGCCCTACATTTGGGACGGATATGAGGGCTGCTAGTCAGCCAAGGCGTTTGAGAGATTTTGAGAGCTTCGGTTGGGTCGGTTTATTGTGACCGGTCAGTGACCGGACGGCCTGCCCGAGCGTATGAGACGGATATAGGGCACCCGGTTGTAGATGCTCTCATTCACTGTCTCCTACGACAAGGTTTACCCAGTTTCAGTGAGGGAGGGGCGATGAAGCCAACGTGTATTCGACACGTTCAAGTACTTGTAGTCGTCGCTAGCAGGTCTACATACCTAGATGTATTTTTTTATTTTGTACTACCTTAAGAGTTGATGAATAGATTAGGAAATTTTTCGCAATAGAAAAAGGTAAACTTCCCTCTTACCTCTCCTTTCACATGAAATATAAGAGTATATAATAGATCTATGCCACTGATTTGATTAAGTTATGGTTTGATTTACTCTTACATTCTTATCTTCCATGTGAAAAGAGGGGATAAGAAGCGGCATGTTAAAATTACTCAAAAAATGTACAACAAAACGGGCACATGTTGGACCCTTAGACAATGCCTCGTAGAAAAACAAAGCTCTGTGTCTACCTTGATGGTTGTCAAAGAAAACAAAGCTTTGTGTTTTCCCGAAAAAGGAAAAAAGAAAAATCCGCAAAGAGCTTTCTAGCGGAACCGGTACATATGCCGGTGAAACATCCACGGTTTGTTTGCTTCAAGATTTGTGCACTAGTCCCATCATCCCATTAGTATATCCATGTATTCAGCTGCACATGCTTTGGTCTCTCTCTTATTTTCTTTGACAACCTTTCTGACACATGCGTACTATTGCGAGCGTTTTTTCATACAAAGGTACGAGTAGATTATATAACTAGTGGAAATCGTCCAAAACATGTTCCGGCCGCCCTCTCCCCCAGCCCACCGCTCCTCCATTAGGCCCAGTCACTGCCATTGGAGTGGGTCATACGAAAGTGCATGTCAATGCTCAAAATAAACCCATTCTTTCTCCACTCCATCTCAACAAATCCCTACATTTTATCTTTGGAACAATTGTATTCCTGCCCCTAGTTGGGTCACGCTCGACTGATTTACCCCTATTTTTTCAACAATTGCGGTTTTGCCCAGCTCACTTCACTCGCCTTGTGTTTTTGCCCTTCCGGGGTGGTTCCGACCAATCACGGTTCGCCACGTGGCGACTGCTCACTGGTTGGAACCGCACCGGAAGGGCAAAAACACAAGGCGAGTGAAGTGAGCAGGGCAAAAACACAAGGCGAGTGAAGTGAGCTGGGCAAAACCGCAATTGTTGAAAAAATAGGGGCAAATCGGTCGAGCGTGACCCAACTAGGGGCACGAATACAAAAATCACTTTATCTTTTCTTTGACAATTTCAATCAACCATAGTTTTCAAATTATAATTTCATTTTTTTGGAACTTTTCCTATATTTGAACTCTTGATGCCAAGACCTTTTGAATAAGATCAATATTGGATACATTTAAAACATGTTTAAATTTCAACATTTCAGTCCACTTATTTCACTCAATCTATTTTTAGTGTGTTTGTCGAGTTGCCTGTTCCAGTATGTTCCAATATGTGAAATGGGTTATTTGAAATATGTGGATTTTGTTGTTTCGTAGTGTGAAATAGATTATTTTCAAATATATTAACTAGTATGTTTCAAATATATGAAACATATTTTGCTTGGTTCAAGTTGCTTATTCCAGTCCGTGAAAATATATGAAACATGTTATTTCAAAATATGTGAAATTGATTATTTCAATGAGTGAATTTGGTTATTTCAAGTATATGATAGTTGTACCCGAATGCAGACTAAGGCATAGCAATTTGGGTTCAAGGCACAATTTGGGTTTCACTACAGGAATCAGCTAATTTGCCGTCCGCCAAGGCGGACGGCAAAGGCCTTTGCCGTCTACCGCAGACGGTAAAATGGACCGGCAAAGAAAGGATCGATAAAGAGCTTCTTTGCCGTCTGCTTTCGGAAGCGGACGGCAAAGGGGCCTTTGCCATCCGCGGCAGACGGCAAAGAAACCCGACGGCAGTAAATTCGCCGTTAGTCCGTTGGGTGGCTAACGGCAGTGTTTGCCGTCCACGGCTGACGGCAAATATCATCAGGCCTTTGCCGTCCGCCTTATGACGTCAGTTGGACGTCACTTTCCAGCAAGTCTTTGCCGTCCGCTACTGTAGCCAAAGGCTTTGCTGTCCGCCACCGTAGGCAAACTGACCAAATGGGTCAGCTCCCAAGAAGCATAGTTGGCTGCCACGTGGCTTCTTTGCCGTCTGTCGCGGACGGCAAAGAGCCTGCATTGGCTCTTTTTCTGTTTTTTAAATCCAACAATTTTCACAACAAATATATATGACATATATAGATATATTTCACAGGGTTATTTCACAGCAAACATATGACATATCCAGCACATAAGTTTCATCGTACATTCATATATAGTTCCATCCATTCATACATAGCAAGTTGCACATACACATTGTTCCATCATAGCAAGCTAAGAATACTAGAAGAGAATGAAAGAAAAAACAAGCACTCCATCATAGCAAGCTAGCTTCCGTGAAGTGAATGAGATCTGCAAAATGGCAAATAAGAAAGATAGAAAAAGGTGACTAGAAGAAGAAGTATATGTCATTTATGAGCTAACTTAGGTGAAATGGATCATTTATGAGCTAACTTAGGTGAAATGGATCGTTTATGAGCTAACTAAGGTGAAATGGATCGTTTATGAGCTAACTAAGGTGAAATGTATCATTTTAGATCTAACCTAGGTGAAATGGATTGTTTATGAGCTAACTAAGGTGAAGTGGATCATTTTAGAGCTAACTTAGGTGAAATGGATCGTTTATGAGCTAACTAAGGTGAAATGGATCGTTTATGAGCTAACTAAGGTGAAATGGATCGTTTATGAGCTAACTAAGGTGAAATGGATCATTTATGAGCTAACTAAGGTGAAATGGATCATTTTAGAGCTAACCTAGGTGAAATGGATCGTTTATGAGCTAACTTAGGTGAAATGGATCATTTATGAGCTAACTTAGGTGAAATGGATCGTTTATGAGCTAACTAAGGTGAAATGGATCGTTTATGAGCTAAGTAAGGTGAAATGGATCGTTTATGAGCTAACTAGGGTGAAATGGATCGTTTATGAGCTAATTAAGGTGAAATGGATCATTTATGAGCTAACTTAGTTGAAATGGATCGTTTATGAGCTAACCTAGGTAAGATGCATCATTTTAGAGCTAACCTAGGTAAGATGGGTCATTTTGGAGCTAACCTAGGTAAAATGGGTCATTTTAGAGCTAACTTGGGTAAAATGGATCGTTTATGAGCTAAATAAGCTAATTATGCCATTTTTGTCATAAGTAAGCTAACTTCGGTAAAATGGTTGGTTTTGGAGGTCAGTAAGCTTATTAAGTCATTTTGCCAGAAATAAAGCTAAGTCTAGGTCTTTATGCATTTGTTAAGCAAAACACTAGAGAAACTTACCGTGGTCATGGAGGTGTAGGAGCGGGCTACTAATAATCTCGATCACTATCATCAATAAATGCATAATCATCATCATCACTATCATCAATGACGTGCTCATAGGGTTCAGCGGCATCAAAATGTGGAAGACCACCTTGACGTAATCGGTCAAGCATGACAGGTCAACCGCAGCAGTAACCTCTTCTTGTTCTGGCTCTTCTTGTTCCTACTCTGGGGTGATGCCGGATTCACTGTCACTGTCTACTTCAATGTTTTGGGGTGAAGTATATCGGTTCTTGAAACGTTTTTTGGAAAGACGTGTCTCTTGGAAGAATTCTCCTTCATATGTGTCTGGGTTAATGTGGGGTTCATAATCCTCTTCCTTTGGGGGAGATAGTATAGCACGTGGCGGCACTTCATAAACGACATCCCAACCTTTTAGATTTGGATTAGTTTGGCAGGCCCACGGTAGATAGAATACTTGGGTCGCCTGTTGAGCTGTAATATAGACATCAGGAACATCTAAATGAGTGATTTGTTTGATTTCAACTAGCCATATATGTTCATGAGTCCTTCTAGTCCCCTTCGGCTGAAACCAATAACATTTGAAGAGTACGACATTCGGTGGGTTGTCACCATAGAATAGAAGTTCATAAATTGCTTCAACTCTCCCATAATGCTCGGTACCTCCTTCGCCGATAGCAGATACACAACAATTTGTAGACTTTCAGTCCGCCATAGATAGCTGTTTTCCATAGGTATGAAAGCGATACCCGTTGATGTCGTATTTGTCAAATGAACGGACCTTATAGTCAAAACCATTAGCGACTTGTCTCAGTTCGGCGTCCATAGACTCTGAATTAGCCTACAAGTTTAATACGAAAGGGTTGCTGCATTAGGCAGAAATTAGCGAATGAAATGAAATGGTCTAATAGAAATTGTCGTTTGTTTGAACCAAGAGATGAAACCGGGATAGCCGCCTCCTTGCTTTGCGGGAAGCTCATACTCTTCGACAGAATCCTTTTGGATTACCGCTCCATACGAGAATATGGCGACATATCGACTGTACGAAATATCCAGGAATAAGAGCAGTTCAAAGGAAATAGAAGTTGTGAAACAATGTACCGAGAACTTACTCGATGTATGTCCGCACTTCTGTCAGGTTGTTGAAGATATACAACGTAATGGTCCGCCATTCTTCGTTATCCAAAGATACTGGTTTCAAACCACTGGCTGGTGCAAGATTCCCTTTGAATAGACTGAGGTTGGATCCACCCTTTTGAGGTTCGTCAGCATTGTACCGAGGCTTCGGATTATGCAAATGACGATTTTTGGCTTCGTAGTACGTTCTCACGAAGTTTGCCGCCTCCTCAGTGATGAATGCCTCAGCCATCGATGCTTGTGGAGCGGACGTTTTGAAGACTCCAATATTTCATTGAAGGCCTTTGCAAATTCCTCCATCTCCTCGTCTGAATCCAGAGCATCATCCAAGTCTTGCACCATGTTTTCCATCCCGGTACCATGCTCGTCGGTGCGAGGACGAACTACCTCAACTCGGTCACGTTGGGCAGACTCACCATGAAATGTCCACACCGTATAATTGGGCGTAAAACCACTCTTCTGCAGGTGTTTGTCCATTTCAGCCTCTGTCCTCTTTTCCCAATTGTCGCACCGGGAACATGGGCACCAGGTTTTCCTCCGGCCATTTGCAAATGCGGCTTGCACAAACGCCTTGGTTTTTGTGAACCATTCAGTGCTCCATTTGTTCTGACCAGTGTGACCGATGTACATCCACGCACGATCACTCATCTTGACTTTTAGAGCTACTGGACACACAACAAATATATATATATATATATATATATATATATATATATATATATATATAATTTGCCATGTATATATTCATCAGTTGATCTAGTTTGTCAATTTTATTACGTCCATGCAACCTACACTCTAATAGGTAATGATGGGTCCTAATCCCACCAGAGTATGTGTAGATTGGGTTCCTTTTCCCATGCTATGCTCCGGATCCGACGCAAAATTTCGGTAGCACCTCCCTGTTGTTCTCCTGATACACGTCTCTGCAATAAACAGAGAGGATGTGTACCCAGAGAACACCAGGGGATACACTGACGAAATTTATGCGTCGGATCCGGAGCAAAGCATATGGGAAGACGAACCCAATCAACACATACTCGGGCTGTCCATGGATAGCGTTGGACAATTCGAAAGAATCATGGTTATAAATATGCAAATGCATGCATATTTATAGATGTAACCCTTTCGAACGGGAGACGCATAGTGGTTACGCATACTGATGATTGACACCTATAGCTAGCAAGTTTCATCGGCACGAAGAACGGAACAGAGCAAATGAAGGGGGAGGAGGAGATGCCATTTGTGCTCACCAACGAACGCAGGGGCGGAGCTCGTCGAACGCACGGGGAGGTCGTCAAACACCACACCCTCGCAGCGACGAAACAACTGCACATTTGAATCCACCCGATAAACACAAATATGTATGATGTTTTGCATAACAAAATCGAAAAATATAAGACCTAACTCATAATTCACAAATATATGACCCCGCCGGCCTCTGGAAGGCCAAAGAGCACCTTCTACATATTCTTCTTCTTCTTCTCCCCTCCTCTTCTTCTCCTACACCTACACTTTCTTCTTCTTCTTCTCCCCTCCTCTTCTTCTCCTACACTTTCTTCTTCTTCTCCCCTCCTCCTCCTCGTCTTCTTCTTCTTCTTCCCCTTCTACATAGTCTTCTTTTCTTCTTCTTCTTTTTTCATCTTTTTTCTACTTCTTTTAATTATATGACTAATTATCTAAAACCCATGCACTAAATCTAACACTAACACATATATATCTAGCACTAAACCTAACACTAACAATTAAACAACAAAAAAAGAAAAAAAATAACTCACCGGACCGCGGCGGCGACGCCGGGGTGGTGGGCGGCTGGTGGGTGGCGGGGGCGGTTGGTGGGGGCGGCTGGTGGAGGTGGCGGGGGCGGCGGCACGGGGTGGGGGCGGCGGCAGGTGGCGGGGGCGGCGGCGGGCGGCTGGTGGGGATGGCGGCGGCTGGTGGGGGTGGTGGCGGGTGGCGGGGGCGGTGGCACGGGGTGGGGGCGGCGACAGGTGGCGGCGGCGGCACGGGGTGGGGGCGGTGGCGGGCCGCGGGGGAGGCGGCGTGGTGGCTCGGGGAGGAGAGAGGAGAGAAAGAGAGATGGATCCAGGGCGGGGTGGGTCTCGCCGTTAGGTAGGTTAGGTCTTTGCCATCCGCCAAACCTTTGCCTGTGGCACCCCGGCTCATAGAAAACCGGAACACCCCGTATTCTAGCCTAGAGATCGAGGAGAAGTCTTCTGGAATACAACACTGCTTAGCATAGAACAAACCAGCTTTCTATTATTACACGAATAAGATTACAAGGTCTCCGATATTACAATGAATAACATCGGCACGGCGACACCACGCCATCCTCAGTTGCTCTATGCAAGCAGCAGAACAACTCGAAGCAGCGGAATAACTCTAGCAGCGGAAAAACTATTGGCAGCGGAGCAACGACGATGGTGGTAAACTCCACTCCGCAGTGACTCTGGCTGGAATGCTTATCCTAGCTCGTGAACACAGGAACAACACCAAACAAGCAAGCAATACAGGCACGACCTGCAAGCTGGCATGACACGCCAGGTCAGTACATTGAATGTACTTGCAAGCTCACAATTAACCATAAGCATTCAAGACAAACAACAGCATGGCAATTACAGGTTAAGCAGGAATTAACATGAGATCATCAGGATAGCATGGTATGAACAACATGAACATAATACTACCATGCAACATGAACATAATACTGACATGCAACATGATAACACTACATGCACCAATTATTTTGCTTGGGTTATCTCGCAACCATCACACGCAGCACTTACCAACCTCGGACATCACACGATCATCTCAGGATCAAATCAAGCTTGGTATAAACAATACCGTAGTAATCATTAAATGACCACAAGGAGGTTGATCTTTACCCATGATTCTCGCACAACATCACGAATATCCAACAACTCGGTATCCTCGATACCACGATGATCATTCCGGCGATCACAACCATGACCAACACTTGGTCTCAAACGGTGATCATTCCGGCGATCACAACCATGACCAACACTTGATCTGAAACAGTGATCATTCCGGCGATCACAACCATGACCAACACTTGGTCTCAAACGGTAATCATTCCGGCGATCACAACCAACTTATCTCCTCATCGAACCGGGGTTGTCATTAATCAAGTTTATTATTAATATTGTTGACTCACGGTGGGACCGACACGAACTGGGCCCTTATCCGCGGGCGCGGCTATCGATAGGTTTAATATACACTCTGCAGAGGTAGCACACTGTACCCACACCACGGAACTCATGGTCTCGCACTCCCATTCGGGTGGACCAACGGCGTTCCGACAAAACCGATCTACTGTCATGACACTCTCCCGACCACTCCGACCCACTCCCAACTAGGCTAGTCCTGGGTGGCCCCGTGTCTACCAAAGACACCCGGACCACCGTCGTAGTCAAACATCCCTCAGTGGGACCGGATCCATAAAAATAAAAACAACGGGCACACAAGGTTATGTCCGCCTACCTGATCAGGGTAAGCACGCCCGTAACCTTCCCTCGTGGGAGGCACCAGCGAGATGCACAACAATAGACCCAGTTAGGACCTTACCCATACGGTAAGCGTGGTTGCACTGGCCAGTTTCGACCTGGCGGCACCATGACTCAGCCAACAGTTGTTCAATTTCAATTAAATCCGGTTAAACTTGAATGCAATATGCTGAGCCATGATAAAATAACATGATGCAATGACAATGCATGAGCATAAGCACGGGATGCAACATAACTGTCCACCACATCAACTATGAAATAATCTCCAACTGAACATGGCATAAGGACGAGCATAAATATTACAAGTGCAACACTACTCATAGTATAACATAACATGACCATTATCATCAACCATGCAAGAACTCATCAATAATATTACTGAGTAACACTTAACCAACTAACAGCAAAGGAACAACGCATATTAACAGTACTCGATAACCGACGTTAATCATGCATCGAAGAACATGACCAACCCAACATGTACTACTATCAAGCATGGCAATATGAAAGTAATACTAGCAACTAGCAGGGCATGATAACCAGGTGCATAACAACATAGCAAACAAGTAAGCACAATCCCAGAAGCATTTCCGAAACAACGATAACCATATTTTAAACAAGCAATCATTTAATAAATATTCAAGTTGAAAACCATGGCTACTGCATGACTATCATGCAAGTGGGTATTGTGGCTTGCCTGGGGGTGAAGAAGGCACCGGAAAGAAGTGCGGTGAAGCCGCGGAAAGATTTGCTAGAAACAGTTCTCTCTCGGAGGGGCTGTTTACGTGCAAGGGCAAAAAAGGTCATTTTCACAATGTTAAACCAAAGCGAAAGTGAAACCAACAGAACGGGCTCGACGAGACGAAGAAGTGGGCTTTGGATTCACCTCATTTGGAGTTACGGTTGAAAAGTTATGAGGAGTTGAAGATCAGGGACCTATCGGTGAAACTTTTTCAGCAAACAGGCCCCTGGTGGATAAATAGAAAGCGCCTTCGCTGAAAATACGTTTCCCAGATAGGAAAACGCATTCTCGCCCGAAGAAGAAATGGAATACGTCTTCCGTAAGGGAAAGCGTACTCACAGGAGTACGTTTCCACTTATCCACGCTGGCAAGCGTGGGGCCGGGCCTTGAGCAGCTGACAGAGGGGGCCCGCGCGCAGGGGGAGGGGGCCAGCTGGGCGTCGTCTTCCTCCTCACTGCTCCCCCGATGGGAAGCAGAGGAGCAGAGGCAGGGGAGAGGCCGGCGATGGCCCGGGCAGCTCCGGCAGTCCCTGGCCAAGCCGAGGCCACCGACGGGCGCGGGAGGAACGGACGCACCCGTCCCCAAGGTCAGCCGGCACCGGGGAGGGGCGGGACGACCGCAAGGAGAGGGGAACAGAGGCGGCTCCGGCGGCGGTTGAACTTGAAGACGGCGTCTTCTGCTACTCCGGCGAGGGGGCGAGGGGTGGAAGAGGTTCTTCGGGGTCTGGGTGGGCTTCTGGTGGTGAAGAGATGGAGGGAGAGGCATCGACTCCTCGGATTTGAGCGGAGCCGAACGGCGGCCATGGTGGCAATGAAGGTCGAGGAGGGGCTCTGGTGCTCGGGGAAGTGGACGGGGAGGGGAGGTGGAGTGCGGAGAGGCCAGTGGTGAGGTCGAGAGGCCTCGGGGATGGCTTAAATAGCCGCGGGCGAGGAGGCCGAGCTGTCACCGCCGCGGACGCTTGTCCGGTGCCGCGGACACGTGCCCACGCGCTCGAGGTCGGGGGTAGGAGACGAGGGAGGTGCAGTGGAGGTATCATGGGGCAGAGGAGGCCAAGGGGGAAGCAGAGGAATAAGTCGAGCGCCATTAAAGCTCGGTCGGCACTGTGTGCTCGTGGACGCGCGGCGGCATGCGTCGGCATGCACCGGCACGCCATTGTCGTGGTCACCACGTGAATGAGGGCATTCAATGCTCAATAGCACCCAAAATGTTGTGTAGAAGATAGTCCTTCCAAAGTAGGCTGTAACTATGGTGGTAGATTGGTTAAAAGTGACACGGTTAAAAGGCAGTTAACACCTGAAGTTTACTGCAGTAAACTTGATCGTGTACTGCTGCTCAACAGAGACTTGATTGAGGCCAATGGAGTTGTCTGGTAGATTGAGGTAAAGAAGGAATTATATCTTGGTAATTTTTAGAAGAATTGGACCACTAATTAATATAGTTGCTTTACAACTAAGTAATCTGGTCCAGAATGAAGATCATGATGATGCTCTCAAATGGATGAGACACTTTAGCTGAACTTTGGCAAGGCAGGCTTATTTGGCCATATGAAGATTCTGCAAAAGGTTTCATACCAATTGGATAAACCAAAATGGCACTTCCTTCACAAACATTTCCACTAACCAGAAACTTGCAAATATTCTAGAGGACAAATGGATTGATGAGACATTCCCAAAATGGGTGGAGGTAGGTTATATGGATAAAATAAGTCCTAGAAAAATTGGCAGCCATAATGGAGCAAGATACAATATACTTGCTTCACAAACTGAAATTTTGGACAGAATCAAAGAATTGATGGTGAGCTCACATGGAGGCATTAAATGAGCTCTACTTAGGTGGAGAGTGATGATTTGGTTATATGAAGGTCCATGCAAAATTTCAACTCATTTGGATATGTCTATCTTGTACTTCCTTCACAACCACTTCCCTCAGACAGGAACTTTGGAAAATCATAATTAAATAATTACTAGGAAAATGAGGTTGCACTTTGGCATGTAGCAATGATATGGACAGGAAAAGGTGTCCAAGGAGTTTGAGGTAAATTGGGAAAAGATAAATGACACTTGCTTCACATTCTGCCATTTTGGGCAGAATAGGAAATGAATTATTTGAGCATGATGGGGAACATGGCAAATGAAATATTTTGCCATATTTGAGAAAGATGTGACCCAAACAATTTATGAGAATTACTTGGGAATTTTAGGAGTGATGGAAATAAAGGTTGCTTCACAACCTAGGGCAAATTGGGTTATTCCTTTAATAGAAAAGGAATATTCCCAATAAAAAAATTGGGATTTGGGCTAGGATGAAAATGACTGGGTCTAGGGAAGGATTTGGGAATGACAAGCCACTCTGGAAGCAAAGAAGAGGGCATCTTCCTCAGTTTCCAAACCACAAAGCCACGGAAAAAGAAAACTCAAGCAAAAACCTCAGAAAAACAAAAGAAAAAGAAAGAGCCAAAAATCAGGCTGTCATATTGCCGTCAGCTTTTTTTCCTCTTTGTCGTCTGCTAGCTGATGGCAAAGAGGGGGACCGTTAAGTTTGGATTAATCAGCTCGTTAGTGGGGACCACCACCCTCTTTGTCGTCTGCTAGCTGATGGCAAAGATTCTTTGTCGTCCGCTAGCTGACGGCAAAGAGTAGGCAGATGGCAAAGACCGTTCTTTGCCATCAACCAGTTCATTACCGTCCGTTTTCGGCAAGCGGATGGCAAAGACTTGGCAGGCGGCAAATTAGCTAATTCTGGTACTGTTTGTTGCACCAATTATACTGTAGGGGGTTCCCTTACAGTCTTTCTGTCAAAAAAAGAAAGTTGTACCCGAATATACATATTTTAGTTCACTTGTAAACTAGATTTAAGTATAACATGGTTCACACATTTTAAAAAATAACCCGTTTCGTAGATTTCACTTAGTTCAAAAATCTAATTTCACTCATTTCATATATTCCAATTATTTCAGAGAATTGAAACATGTCCTTTTAATTCAAAATGAGTGAAAAACAGGTTTTCCAAACGAGTGAAATTTGTTTTTGAAAAAAGGGAAAATATGAGTTTTGAAATGAGTGGAATTGTTTTTGAAATAATCAAAATATGTGTTTTAAAATAACTGAAACCAGTATTTAAAAATGAGTGAAATTAGTTTTTATGAGTGAAATCATTTTTTGAAATTAGTTCTTTTAGATGAATGAAATCTGAGTTTTAAAAGAAGTGCAACCAGTGTTTAAAAGTGAGGGGAATTAGTATTTTTAAATGTGTGAAATCATTTTTTGAAATTAGTGAAAGTGTTTTTAAAAATGAATGAAATATGTGCTTTAAAATAAGTGAAGCACATGCTTAAAAGTGAGTAAAATAGTTTTTTAATGAGTGAAATCATTTTTTTGAAATTAGTAAGATTGACAAAATCAATTTTATGAAATAGTGAAGCAACTCTATGTTTTATGAAAATGATTCCAAAGATGATTGAAATATATAAAAGAAAATGTAGTTGAAATATATCCAAGATCTTTTTCGAAGGGTCTTGTCACTAGATTTCAAATATACAAGGATATTTTATTTAAAAGATATCAATCATTTAAAAATAAAAGGATGAAATTAAATGCATGTCATTTTGTATGAGGAGAGAGAATGCATGCATGTGCCGGCCTTTATCTCTATTCTGCAAAAGCTGACATTGCATGAAGCGTGGGGTCCAAGGACATGTATTCACTGTGTACAAAAGGGTGAATCCATTCACCTGCTTATACAATGTCAGACTGCACCAATTTTGACGAAAAGACACTTCGGTGGACTGACGACTGCTACCTAGCCGAACCGTTAAATTTACTATTTTGAAAAAATTCCTTTTAGTGTTTTTTTGTTTTTGTTGAGAAAAACACGTCCGAGTAATAGCAGGATTCATAGGTTGTGTTTGTTTGGACTTCAGTTTCAACAGATTCAGCTGTGGGCTTGCTGTGCTGAGGAAACCGCTGTAGTGAAGGTTAGCTGTTTGGTAAGGCAGCTGTGGAAACGACTGTGAGCTGGTGAAAAACCTAAAATGCCCTTAGAGCACTAAGATCAGTGTAACCTGTTGATTCAGTGTTAATAGATTGTTTAAATGGTATTTTGACTGACAGGGAATGATTTGTTCTATGGTAGCACATTGGCTAGAGCGCCTCTAATCTGGGAGAGAGACCCTGGTTCGAATCCTTGCAATCCCTCTTTTCCACTTTTTCTTATAATTATTTTATCAGGCAGATTAAAATACTTTTAAAAATATTCATATCTTTCAAAATCTAACATATTATATATGAAAATTTCTCAGATAAATGTGCAAATTTCAAATAGATGTGTGACTGGTGCATGCATAGGCGTGCGTGTACTCATTTTTGATGGGTGGTTTAGTTGACGAGAGATCATACGTACCTGTTGCTTAAATGCAGACTACTTGGTAGTTAGCACAGTCCAATTTCGAATATGCTATTTTCTTGCATGTCAATCATATTGAGGAAGACCACGTTTAAATTCAGTTGCCCAGAAACACATATTCAGAAAGACCACGACCATGACCACATATACAGTATGCATGGCATTACGGCATCGACAGCAGCAGCACCATATATCATCGATAACAAGCAACATCATACAACATTGATTACACCATTACACTATACATTCACACATCAGCGACTCCAAGCGAACCCATCACCAACACTTAGCAACGCCGGGGTGTGACGTACATTTCATGGAGGAACGGGCCTCGATGGGATCGACACATCATGGCAGTTTTCCCTAAATTGCTAGAATAGGCAAGGTTAGCGTTGGGAAAATCACGAATCCCTACTAGCTTCGCCGGGAAAGTACGCATCTGGTCGCTTTGGGCTATAACACGTAAAACAGGCCGAAGTTGTTTTGGGCTGTCTCCACGAAGCTGCCCATGTTTAGTCGTTTGTTCCGGTTTCAGCTTTTTTCGATGAGAAACTGTCTCCCGAAGCTGAAACAAACACATCCATAGGTTGTGTTTGTTTGGGCTTCAGTTTCAACAGATTCAGCTATGGGCTTGCTGTGCTGGCAAAATTGCTGTGCTGAGGAAACAACTGTAGTGAAGGTTAGCTGTTTGGCAATGCAGCTGTGGAAACGACTGCGAGCTGGAGAAAAATCTGAAAATTCCCTTAGAGCACTGAGATCAGTGTAACTTGTTGATTCAGTATTAATAGATTGTTTAAATGGTATTTTGACTGACAGCGACTGATTTGTTCTATGGTAGCACATCGGCTAGAGCGTCTCTAATCTGGGAGAGAGACCCTGGTTCGAATCCTTGCTATCCCTCTTTTCTATCTTTTCTTATAATTTTTTATCAGGCAGATTAAAATATTTCTAAAAAATTCATATCTTTCAAAATTTAACATATTATATATGTGCAAATTTCAAACGGCCGTGTGACTGGTGCATGCATAGGCGTGTGTGTACTCATTTTTGATGGGTGGTTTGGTTGACGAGAGATCGTATGTACCTGTTGCTTAAATGCAGACTACTTGGTAGTTAGCACAGTCCAATTTCAAATATGCTATTTTCTTGCATGTCAATCATATTGAGGAAGACCACGTTTAAATTCAGTTTCCCACGAACACATATTCAGGAAGACCACGACCATGACCACATATATAGCATGCACGACATTATGGCATCGAGAGCAACACCACCATATAGCATCGATAACAAGCAGCAGCATACAACATTGATTACACCATTACAATATACATTCATACATCAGCGACTCCAAGCGGACGCATCACCAGCACTTAGCAACGCCAGGGCGCGACATACATTTCGTCGAGGAACGGGCCTCAATGGGATCAACACGTCATGGCAGTTTACCTGTGAATTGCTAGAATAGACAAGGTTAGCGATGGGAAAATCACGAATCCCTACTAGCTTCGCTGGGAAAGTACGCATCTGGTCGCTTTGGGATATAACACGTAAAACAGGGCGAAGCTGTTTTGGGCTGTCTCCACGAAGCTGCCCATGTTTAGTCATTTGTTCCGGTTTCAGCTTTTTTCGATGAGAAACTGGCTCCCGAAGCTGAAACAAACACAGGGTTGTGTTTGTTTGGGCTTCAGTTCCAACAGATCCAGCTATGGGCTTGCTGTGCTGGCAAAACTGCTGTGCTGAGGAAACGGCTGTAGGGAAGGTTAGCTGTTTGGCAACGCAACTGTGGAAACGACTGCGAGCTGGTGGAAAACCTGAAATGCCCTTAGAGCACCGAGATCAGTGTAACTTGTTGATTCAGTGTTAATAGATTGTTTAAATAGTACTTTGACTGACAGGGAATGATTTGTTCTACGGTAGCACATTGGCTAGAGAGCCTATACTCTGGGAGAGAGACCCTGGTTCGAATCCTTGCTATCCCTTTTTTCTACCTTTTCTTATAATTTTTTATCAAGAAGATTAATATACTTTTAAAAATATTCATATCTTTCAAAATCTAACATATTATATATGAAAATTCCTCAGATAAATGTGCAAATTTCAAACAGACATGTGACTGGTGCATGCATAGGCGTGCGTGTACTCATTTTTGATGGGTGGTTTGGTTGAAGAGAGGTCTAACATACCTGTTGCTTAAATGCAGACTACTTGGTAGTTAGCACAGTCCAATTTCAAATATGCTATTTTCTTGCATGTCAATCATATTGAGGAAGACCACGTATAAATTCAATTGCCCACCAACACATATTCAGGAAGACCACAACCATGACCATATATAGAGCATGCTATATAGAGCATGCACGGCATTATGGCATCGACAGCACCAGCACCATATAGCATCGATAACAAGCAGCATCATACAACATTGATTACACCATTACAGTATACATTCACACATCAGCTACTCGAAGCGGACGCATCACCAGCAGTTAGCAACGCTGAGGCGCGACGTACATTTCGTCGAGGAACGGGCCTTGATGGGATCGACACATCATGGCAGTTTCCCTGTAAATTGCCAGAATAGGCAAGGTTAGCGTTGGGAAAATCACGAATCCCTACTAGCTTCGCTGGAAAAGTACGCATCTGGTCGCTTTGGGCTAAAACACGTAAAACAGGCCGAAGCTGTTTTGGGCTGTCTCCACGAAGCTGCCCATGTTTAGTCGTTTGTTCTAGTTTCAGCTTTTTTCGACGAGAAACTGGCTGCCGAAGCTGAAATTGTTTGGGCTTTAGTTTCAACAGATTCAGCTGTGGGCTTGCCGTGCTGGCAAAACTGCTGTGCTGAGGAAACATCTATAGTGAAGGTTAGCTGTTTGGCAACGCAGCTGTGGAAACGACTGTGAGCTGGTGAAAACCCTAAAATGCCCTTAGAGCATTAAGATCAGTGTAACTTGTTGATTCAGTGTTAATAGATTGTTTAAATGGTATTTTGACTGATAGGGAATGATTTGTTCTATGGTAGCACATTGGCTAGAGCGCCTCTAATCTGGGAGAGAGACCCTGGTTCAAATCCTTGCAATCCCTTTTTTCTACCCTTTCTTATAATGTTTTTATCAGGATGATTAAGAACTTTTAAAAATATTCATATCTTTCAAAATCTAACATATTATATATGAAAATTCGTTAGATAAATGTGCAAATTTCAAATGGACGTGTGACTGGTGCATGCATAGGCGTGCGTGTACTCATTTTTGATGGGTGGTTTGGTTGACGAGAGATTGTACGTACCTGTTGCTTAAATGCAGACTAGTTGGTAGTTAGTACAGTCCAATTTCAAATATGCTATTTTTTTGGATGTCAATCATATTGAGGAAGACCACGTTTAAATTCAGTTGCCCACGAACACATATTCAGGAAGACCACCACCATGACTATATATAGAGCATGCACGGCATTACGGCATCGACAGTAGCAGCACCATATAGCATCGATAACAAGCAGCAGCATACAACATTGATTACACGATTACAGTATACATTCACACATCAGCGACTCCAGGCGGACGCATCACCAACACTTAGCAACGCCGGGGCGCGACGTACATTTCGTCGAGGAACGGGCCTTGATGGAATCGACACATCATGGCAGTTTTCCTGTAAATTGCTAGAATAGGCAAGGTTAGCATTGTGAAAATCACGAATCCCTACTAGCTTCGCTTGGAAAGTACGCATCTGGTCACTTTGCGCTATAACACGTAAAACAGGCCGAAGTTGTTTTGGGTTGTCTCCACAAAGCTGCCCATGTTTAGTCGTTTATTCCGGTTTCACCTTTTTTCGACGAGAAACTGGCTCCCGAAGTTGAAACAAACACAGCCTATAGCTATGTTTGTTTGGGCTTCATTCAACAGATTCAGCTGTAAGCTTGTTGTGCTGGCAAAACTGATGTGCTGAGGAAACATATGTAGTGAAGGTTAGCTGTTTGGCAACGCAACCGTGGAAACGACTGTGAGCTGGTGAAAACCTGAAATGCCTTTAGAGCACTGAAAATTCCATAGATAAATGTGCAAATTTCAAATGGACGTGTGACTGATGCATGCATAGGCATGCGTGTACTCATTTTTGATGGGTGGTTTGGTTGACGAGAGATCGTATGTACCTCTTGTTTAAATGCAGACTACTTGGTAGTTAACACAGTCCAATTTCAAATATGCTATTTTCTTGCATGTCAATCATATTGAGAAAGACCATGTTTAAATTCAGTTGCCCACGAACACATATTCAGGAAGACCACGACCATGACTATATATAGAGCATGCACGACATTACGACATCGACAGCAACAGCACCATATAGCATCGATAAGAAGCAGCAGCATGCAACATTGACTACACCATTACAGTATACATTCACACATCAGCAACTCCAAGCGGACGCATCACCAGCGCACAGCAACGCCGGGGCGCAACGTACATTTCGTCGAGGAACGGCCCTTGATGGGATCGACACATCATGGCAGTTTTCCTATAAATTTCTAGAATAGGCTTGATCAGCGTTGGGAAAATCACAAATACCTACTAGCTTCGCTGGGAAAGTATGCATCCGGTCGCTTTGGGCTATAACACGTAAAACATGCCAAAACTGTTTTGGGCTGTCTCCACGAAGCTGCCCATGTTTAGTCGTTTGTTCCGATTTCAGCTTTTTTCAACGAGAAACCGGCTCCCGAAGCTGAAACAAACATAGCCATAGGCCCGCCCGTACGCCTTTTCCAACATCCACGGCTGGATCTAGGCGTGGCTATACGTCGCTTGTAGCGACACTGAGATTCCTATACTGCTCTTAGGGCGTCTCCTATTTGGAGTATAGGTCGATGTATATAACGACCTAGGTCATACCAGTCCTCGTTCACTCATTCTCTCCCATTGATTTTGGGAAGGTTCTACAACATACACCAAATCAGTTTTTCTTTTTCATTTGTATTTTCTTTTAGTTTTCCTTTTTTTAGTTTTCTCTCTTACTTTTATAGTTTTTAATTCATATTTCTTATTCTTTTTCTTTCCTTTACCTTTTCTCTTTATGAATTTACTTTTTCACTTTTAGATTTCCTTTTTTCAAATATGTGTACTTTTTTTAAAACCTGCAAACTGTTTTGAAATGATGAACTTTGGGCAAATCCAGAAGTATTCTTTTTCAAATTGTGAACCTTTTTATAAATCATGCACATTTTTCAAATTTCCAAATATTTTTTAAATTCCTAAATATTTTAGAAATAAGTTAACATTTTCTGAAATACAGGAACATTTTAAATCATGAATTTTTTAATTTGAGAATATTTTTTTTGAAATCGTGTACATTTTTGGGTGCGTATTTTTTTTCTATTTGATGAATATTTTTAAAATCAAAACATTTTTGAATTCGAGAACAATTTTAAAATTATAAACTATTTTCAAAACAGTAATTTTCTTTTGAGTTCGTGAATATTTTTATGAATTCAAGAGCTTTTTTTGATTGACTAACATTTTCTTAAAGCTCTAATTTGTTTTCTAATTCTTAAATATTTTATAAATTCGTGATTTCTTTTAAATCAAAAACATTTTTTTGTTTCGCAAACATTTTTTTAGAAATTGAATAATTTTCCAATCCATGAATATTTGTAAAAATTATTAACTTTTTTCATAATCACCTATATTTCTTTAATTTGCAAACTTGTTTATGAACTCGCGAATATTTTTTGAAATGTCAAACATTTTTTATAACCATGAACATTTTTTAATTGACAGATATTTTATGAATTCATGAAAATATTATTGAAGTATAAGACCAACAGTTTTGAGGATTCATCAATGTATGATATATGAATGACTTCGATTCACGTACTGACTCTACCATCAAAATATCTCAAATTTTAGATTCATGAGCGTCCACGACACTACTAGATATGCCTGATTAATTTCTTGCGGCTTTTGAAGGAGGCGTACACAAACTGGGCATGATACAGCCCAGCCCGGACATATCCGGCTCCATCTACATCGGACCCGTGAAAACTGGGCTAGCCCATTTAACTAGTTCGTCCATTCCGGTTTGAGGTTCTACATTTCTATCCCGATCTTTTTTCTTTATGTTTTTTCCTGTTTCTTTTTTACTTTTCTTTTCCTTTTTCATTTACAAGTTTGTTTTAAGTTATTCATTTTTTTGGAAATTTCAATTTTTGTTTGGAATTGAAAAAGTTGTTCATGTTTTTAAATCACATTAAAAAATTCGCGAAATGTTTGCTAATTTTAAAAATGTTTGCAATTTTAACAAATGTTCATAGTTCTCATATTTCTTTCAAATTTTTAAAAATGTTCCCAATTTACATAATTTTATTGCAAATTCAGAAATGGTCACATTCTTAAAATGTGTTCACAAATACAAAAATGTTCCTGTTCTTACAATTTATTCGCAAATTCAAAAATTGCTCAGACTTTTCAAAAATGATAGTAATTGTCAAAAAATGTTCCTATTTCATATATTTAAGTTTTTTCAGATTTTTTTCGTTTTTTCAGAATTTTTTAAAATTTATTGGTTTTTCTAGACATGTTCACGAATTTAAAACTTTTTTATTTTTTCGTATTTAAATATGTTCCTGTTTTTCAAAATTTGTTCACAAATTTTTAAAACATGTACGTCTTTATAAAAAAGTGTTAGTCAGAATGTTTAAGAAAGAATTACAAAAAGGAAAAAATTTGCGATCTGTTGATGTAGCTAGTTCTGAAGCACTCTATTTGCCTATTCACCACTAACACTAATCAGCTGCAGCGGCTAGGTACTTGATGGTAGGATCGTAAGATCGAATCCTAGCCCTCGCTCCTCTTTTTTTTTTTTTTTTTTACATCGCTTGGAGGCGCGCGTGTGTGTGTGTGTGTGTGTGGGGGGGGGGGGGGGGGGTTGTTTACAATTGTAGGACTGCCCTGTGCAAAGACATGGCATTCTGCCGCAGTCAACCACATCCAAACATAAATACACACGCTTGACGACAAGCATCCATTACACGCACGGCAGAGTGACCACGACGCCGGTGCCAACCGAGCCTCCATAGCAACATAGAGACACCCAACGGATGGAAAGATGCATCTTCTATATCTAAATAGCTAGTCTCCACTAACTATTTCTCTCAACATACAAGTATGCCACATCATCACACAACACGCATGAGAAAAAGTCCACCCCCACTATCATATGTCTTTTAACATACAAGCATGTCACTTGATCGTGAAATATGCATGAAAAAAGACACATCTCAACATGCAAATGGACATGAGAATTTTCATTCTATTATGCTATTTATACATTTTACATTTATATAGCAATCAAATATAATAAATCATATGTATTTTTAGTTTTAGCCTTTTATATTATTGCTTCAAATATTCATGTTTCGTACAATGAATCACATTGAAATGTGTTGCATAATATTCCCGCAACAACATGCGGGGTATCCTCTAGTACTAATAACATTGTCCGTTTTAGGTAATTGATAATCCCCAAGTGCAAGGAATCATCGTAACAATTTCTAAAGGTGGAAGTGATAAGTACGGAGTGTTGAACCCACAAGGAGCTAAAAGTAAGATCAATATTTTTTCAAGTCATATCTGCCTGATACGACTCTACATACACCAAACATTTGCTTCCATCTAGAAATGAGAAGTAAAACTACGTTGTGAGTATGAAGAAGATAGATTTACATGATATCAGAGAACTAAAATATAAAAGTAGGTGTTGTTATCATAAAATTAGAATATATCACAATATATTACAAATAGCGAGTGTGGAATAATGATCGGTCGGTGTGCGGAATTGTCCTAGGCAATCGTTAACAAGATCGGTAATCAGTATTGCAATTTTATATGAGAGACAGGCATAAACTAACATAATTTCTCACTGGATCATATGCACTTATGATTGAAACTCTAACAAGCATCCGTAAGTACTAAAGATCATTAAGATAAAACCCAACCATAACATTAAAGTATCAAGTCCTCTTTACTCCCGTACGCAAATAACCTCCTTACTCAGGTTTAAGCTTCTGTCACTCTAGCAACCCACTATAAGCGAACCATGAACATATTGCAAACCCTACAGCAGGAACCCCTCACGTGTGCGCGGAACGGAGGGCACCATAGGACCGCACCAAAATAAAACATACAACTCAAACCAATCTAGATCATCAATCAACCCAAAAGAAAAGAAATCTACTCAAAACATCATAGGATGACAACACATCATTGGATCATAATATGTGGCATAAAGCACCATGTTCAAGTAGGGGATTACAGCGGGGTGCGGGAGAGTGGACCGCTTAGAAGAGATGAGGACGATGATGAAGAAGGTGATGTTGATGAAGACGATCACTGCGGCGATGGTTCCCCCGGCGGCACTTTGGCGCCACCAATAGAGAGGGCGAGAGAGTCTTCCCCTTGTGCTTCATCCTCCATGGCCTCCCCCTAGATGGGGAGAGGTTCTCCCTCTGGTCCTTGGCCTCCATGGTGTTGATGGCCCCCTCCGGCTTCCTCCTCCATGGTGAGTGGTGTCCCTTCCCTATCTGCCTTGCCGTCCGGGAGCAATCGGGGCGGTCCTCCGGCGTTGCACCGCCTAGAGGCTACCATCCACCTGGGTAGAGCGTCAAACTAGGCATTGTAGGTCGCGCTGAAGGATATCCATCAAGCAGTGGAGGCCAGAACTATGGTAAGCAGACATCGCTCCTCCCACAGTAGCCTTCGAGCCTGAAGTAGATTAAACCATAATATGCTTAAGGCTCTTTTCATCATGGTGTAGGTCCTTGTCACCCACACTACTGAACTTTACGGGCCTACGACCAAGCCCAGGAGCTTGGGCGTCAAGTTGTGGTGGAACATGAGCGAGTGGCTTGCTTGTAGAGGTCTCTTGTAGACGTTTGCTGTATGGCCTTAGTGTGCTTGTGTTGCGTGCGATAAAATTTGAGCTTTAACTGATACTATATTTTGGGGTAGCCATGCATTGAGCAACTTCAGGAGCTACAGGTTTGGCTTGATGCTGATCGGAGGGCGGCAGGCAATGCGTAGGATGCGGCTGATGCGAAGAGCACGAAAGCGCACTCCTGTTAGGGGATGTTGAGGGGGGACGGTGGTGTGCTTGACAACAACTATGGCATCACCGAAGGCCTCCGCACTTAGTTGCGGGAGGGTCGGGAGAAAGAGGCCGAGTGATACGTCTCCAACATATCAATATTTTTGATTGTTTCATGCTATTATATTATCTGTTTTGAATGTTTTATATGCATTAATATGCTATTTTATATTATTTTGGGACTGACCTATTAACCTAGAGCCGAGTGCCAGTTTCTGGTTTTTCCTTATTTTCGAGTTTCGCAGAAAAGGAATACCAAACAGAGTCCAAACGGAATGAAACCTCCGTGATGATTTTTCTTGGACCAGAAGACACGCAGGAGACTTGGAGTGCAAGTCAAAAGAGCCACGAGGCGGCCACAAGGGTGGAGGGCGCGCCTAGGGGGGTAGGGCACACCCCTACGCTGTGGGCCCCTCGGGACTCCCCCGGCCTAATTCTTCCGCCTATATATTCACATATATTCCAGAAACATCATAACAATCCACAAAAACACTTTTCCGCCGCCGCAACCTTCTGTACCCGTGAGATCCCATCTTGGGGCCTTTTCCGGCACCTTGCCAGAGAGGGATTCAATCACGGAGGGCTTCTACATCAACCCTATTGCCCTTCTGATGAAGCGTGAGTAGTTTACCACAGACCTACGGGTCCATAGCTGGTAGCTAGATGGCTTATTCTCTCCCTTTGATTCTCAATACCATGTTCTCTTTGATGTTCTTGAAGATCTATCTGATGTAATCTTCTTTTGCGGTGTGTTTGTTGAGATCCGATGAATTGTGGATTTATGATCATCTTATCTATGAATATTATTTGGATCTTCTCTGAATTCTTATATGCATGATTTGGTATCTTTGTATTTCTCTTTGAATTATTGGTTTAGTTTGGCCAACTAGATTGGTTTTTCTTGCAATTGGAGAGGTGTATAGCTTCGGGTTCAAACTTGCATGATTTCACCCAGTGACAAAGTAGGGGTTGCCAGACACGTATTGATTTGTTGCCATCAAGGATAACAAGATGGGGTTTTCATCATATTGCTTGAGTTTATCCCGCTACATCATGTCATCGTACTTAAAGCGTTACTCTGTTCTTAGGAACTTAATACTCTAGATGCAGGCAGTAGTCGGTCGATGTGTGGAGTAATGGTGTAGATGCAGAATCATTTCGGTCTACTTGATATGGACGTGATGCCTATATTGCATAATCATTGCCTTAGATATTGTCATAACTTTGCGCTTTTCTATCAATTGCTCGACAGTAATTTGCTTACCCACCGTGATATTTGCCTTCAAGAGAGAAGCCTCTAGTGAAACCTATGGCCCCGGGTCTATTTCCTCATTATATTTTCAGATCTATATATATTAAAAATACCAAAAATACCTTGCTGCAATTTATTTACTTTGAAGTTTTAGTAATCTTTTACATCTATATCTATCAGATCTCAGCTTTTCAAGTGACCGTGAAGGGATTGACAACTCCTTTATCGCGTTGGGTGCAAGTGTTTGATTGTTTGTGCAGGTATTAGGTGACTTGTGCATTCTTCTCCTACTGGATTGATACCTTGGTTCTCTAACTGAGGGAAATACTTATCTCTACTTTCCTGCACCACCCTTTCCTCTTCAAGGGAAAAACCAACGCAAGTTCAAGAAGTAGCAAGAAGAATTTCTGGCGCGTTGCTGAGGAGATCTACACCAAGTCAAGACATACCAAGTACCCATATAGACTCTCATCTCTTGCATTACATTATTTGCCATTTTGCCTCTTGTTTTCCTCTCCCCCACTTCTAAAATGATTTTCGAAAATATTATCCCTTTTTTTCGCCCTTCTTTTCGCTCATCTTTTCGTTTGCCTTTATGTCTTACTTGGTTCATTTGCTCGTTCGCTTGGTATAATTGTGTGTTTACTGAAAATCATAAACCAAAAATTTCATGGATCCTCATCCACTTGCTAATCTTTTTAAGAGATCCAATTATGATGAACCAATTGCTAGTGAGTTGAGTGCACTAGATTATCTTTATGAGGTTTTGCTTGAAATTTGTGAATCTGAAAATTGTGATGAAGTGTTGAAAGAAGAAAATTATAAAGTGATTCACGATAGTGCCTTGAATGAAAACCATGATTGAAATGATGTTACTATAAATTCCATTAATGTCAATTGTGTTAATGTTATGCAAAACCCTAAGCTTGGGAATGCTAGTTTTGCTATGTCTACTACTTGTTGCAATGATCATGATTGCGGTGATTCTTCTTATGATCTTGAAAATTTATTTAAGCCCCATGATGAATATGAGATTCATAATAATGTTTGCAATAATATTGAAAGTGGGTTTGGAAGATTGTCAACTTTAGATCCCACATATTTGGAGAATGTTCAATCTTATGAATTTTTTATAAAAGTGGGTTTGGAGAGGTCATGACTTTAGTTAATGTTAATCCCACTATTTTGGAAGAGTGTCAAATTCGCATGCATGTGGATCGTGTTGAGAATATGCTATGTGATAGTTACATTGTTGAATCTGAATACGATCCCACATGCAATTATTATGAGAGAGGGAAATATGGTTGTAGAAATTTCCATATTATTAAATTACCTCTCGTTATGTTGAGAGTTATATTGTTTCTTTCTTCTTCTTTGCATATGCTAGTTTTTGCTTTTCTTGATAATTTGTTTGCTTATAAAATGCCTATGCGTAGGAAGTATGTTAGACTTAGATGTGTTTTTCATATGCTTCACGATGCTCTCTTTTTGTTTCAATCATTATCTTTCATGTGAGACTCATTAAAATTATCAATGCCTAGCTAAGGGCGTTAAACAATAGTGCTTGTTGGGAGGTGACCCAATTTTATTTTTGTGTTTATTATTTTGCTACTGTTTTTTGATGCGGCTTGAAGCTACGTCGGTATTTCCCCAAAGAGGAAGGGATGATGCAGCACAGCGACGATAGGTATTTCCCTCAGTGATGAAACCAAGGTTATCGAACCAGTAGGAGAACCAAGCAACACTACATAAACAACACCTGCACACAAATAACAAATACTCGCAATCCAACGTGTAAAAGGGGTTGTCAATCCCTTTCGGGTAACGGTGCCAGAAATTGGCAAACGAACATGAGAGAGTAGTAAATATTGATAGATCGAACGCCAAATAAAATAAATTGCAGCAAGGTACTTTTGTATTTTTGATTTAATAGATCTAAAAATAAAAGACAAATAAAATAGATCGCAAGGAAAATATATTAAAGAAGAGATCCGGGGGCCGTAGGTTTCACTAGTGCCTTCACTCGAGAAAAATAGCAAACGGTGGGTGAACAAATTACTGTTGGGCAATTGATAGAACTTCAAATAATCATGATGATATCCAGGCAATAATCATTACATAGGCACCACGTCCAAGATTAGTAGACCGACTCCTGCCTGCATCTACTACTATTACTCCACACATCGACCGCTATCCAGCAGGCATCTAGTGTATTAAGTTCATGGAGAAACAGAGTAATGCAATAAGAACGATGACATGATGTAGACAAGATCTATTTATGTAGAAATAGACCCCATTGTTTTATCCTTAGTAGAAACGATACGTACGTGTCGGTTCCCCTTCTGTCACTGGGATCAAGCACCCTAAGATCGAACCCACTAAAAAGCACCTCTTCCCATTGCAAGATAAATAGATCAAGTTGGCCAAACAAAACCCAAATATGTGAAAAGAAATATGAGGCTATAAGCAATCATGCATATAAGAGATCCAAGAAGACTCAAATAACTTTCATGGTTAAAAAGATAGATTTGATCATAAACTCAAAGTTCATCTGATCCCAACAAACACACCACAAAAAGAGTTACATCATATGGATCTCCAAGAGACCATTGTATAAATAATCAAAAGAGAGAGAGAGAGAGAAAGCCATCTAGCTACTAAAAACGGACCCGTAGGTCTACAAAGAACTACTCACGCATCATCGGAGAGGCACCAATGGAAGTGGTGAACCCCTTCGTGATGGTGTCTAGATTGGATCTGGTGGTTCTGGACTCTGTGGTGGCTGGAATTGATTTTCGTCGACTCTCCTAGGGTTTCTGAAATATTGGGGTATTTATAGAGCAAATAGTCGGTTCAGGGGGCACCCAAGGTGGGCACAACCCACCAGGGTGCGCCTGGGCCTCCATGCGCGCCCTGGTGGGTTGTGCTCCCCTCGGAGCACCCCCAGGCGCTTCTCTGGCCCATCGGATGTCTTCTGGTCCAAAAAAAAATCTCCAAAAAGTTTTGCTGTGTTTGGACTCCGTTTGGTATTGATCTCCTGTGATGTAAAAAACATGCAGAAAACAGCAATTGGCACTTGGCACTATGTCAATAGGTTAGTAGTAAAAATGATATAAAATGACTATAAAATGATTATAAAACATCCAAGATTAATAATATAACAGCATGGAATAATCAAAAATTATAGATACATTGGAGACGTATCAGCATCCCCAAGCTTAATTCATGCTCGTCCTCGAGTAGGTAAATGATAAAAACAGAATTTTTGATGTGGAATGCTGCCTAACATGTCATCTCATATTCTTTTCTTTATAGCATGGACATTTGGACTTTTATATGGTTCAAAGAAACAGTCTAGTTTTGACATTATGACTTAAATACTCAAGCATATCAACAAGCAACCATGTCTTTCAAAATATCAACGCTAAAATAAGTTATCCCTAGCCCATCATGCTCAATAATTGATCCATTCATGAAACACACTCGCATATTAAGTACACCCAATGCTCAAGTACGATCATAGTGCCTCCTAGTTGGTGCTTTATAAGAGAAGATGGAGACTCAAATTGAAAAATGAAAATTGCATAAAGAAAATAAAGTCCCCTCGCGGAGGGAAGTAGGGATTTGTAGAGGTGCGAGAGCTCAAAGCAAAAAAATTAGAGATCAAAACATTTTGGGAGGTGTGCCTTTTCCACCAACGAAAACGACTTGTTCCCAACACTTTCCATGCTAGATATATCATAGGCGATTGCCAAACAGAAAATAAAGTTTATTCCTTTTTCCACCATACTTTCACTTTCCATGGCTAACCGTATCCATGGGTGCCCTCCATACCAACACTTTCCAAGGAATTTTTTATTTGACAACATAAAGTAAATTCATTTTTCATTTCGGGACTGAGCATCCCTAATACCTTCGTGAGAATAACACATCTAGCATGGAAAATATTAGCCACCCCTCACCGCCTCGCGAGCGGTACGAACACACAAAAGAGAAGTTTATTTTGAAAATTAGAGATGGCACATACAAATTTGCTTAGAATGGCAAAAGAATACCACATATAGGTAGATATAGTGGACTCATGTGGCAAAACTGGTTTAAAGGTTTTTGGATGCAGAAGTAGTCATCATACTTACTGCAAAATGAAGGCTAGCAAAAAGTTTGAGAAGCGACCAACCAAAAAACGAATAATCTCATAAGCAAGCATTAAGCATAATTAACACCGAATAATGTACCACACGTAGATGTAATTTCATTGCATGACTATTGACTTTCGTGCTTGCATAGGGAATCACAAACCTTAACATGAATATTCTTACTAAAGCATAATTACTCACCAACATGACTCACATATCACATCATCATATCTCAAAACTATTACAAGGAATCAAGTTCATTTTGTCCAGTGATCTTCATGAAAGTTTTTATTATATCCTTCTTGGATATCTATCACTTTGGGACTAATTTTCATGTGTTGATTTTCATAAGCTCAAACAAATATAAGTTAAGATCATCAACATAATATTTCTTTCTCTCAAATTAATTTAAGTGAAGCAAGAGAGAAAGAATTTCTTGAATTTTTTTACTAAATCTCAAATAAATCTAAGTGAAGCAAGAGAGCATTTCTTCAAAAATGACTAAGCACAACGTGCTCAAAAAGATATAAGTGAAGCACTAGAGAAAATCCATAGCTCATACAGATTTAAGTGAAGCAAAGAGAGCAATTCTAACAAGTCATGGTATAATTTTGGCTCTCTCAAATAGGTGTGTCCAGCAAGGATTCATGACTTAAAACAAAAAGCAAAACAAGCAAAGACTCATATCATACAAGACGCTCCAAGCAAAACTCGTAGTATGTGACGAATAAAAATATAGCTTCAAGTAAACACTAGTACGCGTCGGTGCTATACAAACGGTTTTAAACCCCTTTTCGCGACGGCATTTGGAACCGTCGCCTAGTGAGTGACGGCGATAGGGGGGTCCTTCCCACACGACCCAGAAACCATCGGGGATATGCCCTCCTGGCACACACGCTCAGCACAATGAGGTCGTGTGCGACCGGTGAATGCTCAAATACGGAAATACGTACAATAGAGCTAAAAAATACAATTATACAGGCGAAATATTTTCCGGTCGCAAGTACATCCCACATAGTCAGTCCCCGCTAAATGTTTCCATTTGTATGTACATCCAACGCAGTCGCTCCAAGGAAAACGTTTCCGTTCACAGGTACATCACACACAATTTTTCCCGTTAAATCATTTGTGATAGCGTTGCCATTGCACACGATATTTATAATTTTATCGTTTGCGTTATTGAATGCATCTCACACGGTCCATAGAAGAAACTGTGTGGCAAAGGTTGTCCATCACACACAATTTTTATGTGATAAACGTTTGCGCAAGGTGGCCTAACACAAACAGTTTTCAAGAGGATGTCGTGTGTGCAGTGGAGATTGATCCAACACGGTTTATTTCTAGAAACTGTGTGCATTGCCTGAGGTCATCACCCACGGTATTTTTTCAATAACCGTTTGCAATAGCAAAACCCAATTAGCAGGCCAATTCACCATTAGTAGGCTAATTTCCCTATTATTAATAATTCATTTATTAATCTAATTGATATTCATATTAAGCACATAATATATTTCATTTCCATATTAAGGAAGCAAAATTTCATAATTGAAATACATTAGAGTACAACATGATATAGCTTCACCACTCAGCTACCCCATTACACAACTACACCAGCACCAAGTTTCACATGCAACATGTAGAACCTTTCGAAATTAGCATCATAGACGGTATATAGAGAGATGCATCTCATCTGGAAAACTGCTGAAGCAGAAGGCGAATATTGAGCCTTCATTCATGTTGAAGGTCTTTGCAACTTTAGGCCAGTGCTTGTGGATGATTGACCGCCCGTCCTTCGTCCTCTTCAGGAACACTTCAATATAGAACCGTGGGTGTTGTATGAAAACCTTCCTCGCCTCCTGACCATAGAGGTGGTTTGAGAGGTAATCATCACTGAACTGCTTTGGAAAGGCCCGAAAACAATGATGTGCATAAATATCTTCTCTATATTGGAAATGGGGCAAAGGAATAAAAAAAGGCAAGGTATAATAGTTAGTACCATCTTGGATGGAACAGCCAATCGAAACGAGGCCTGGCGTACCGCAGAACGGAGGAAACAGGCTTGTGTTCAACCGGCCACGGTCGAGACGGGATCCTGTTCATCGGGAGGGGTCTAGCATACCGCAAAACGGAGGAAACAGACTTCTCTTGGACCTCCTACGGTCGAAACAGGGTCTTGTTGATCGGGAGGGGTGTGGTGTACCGCAAAATGGAGGAAACGGACTTGTGTTGGAGCGCTACGGTCGAAACGGGGGTCCTGTTCATCGGGAGGGGTGTGGTGTACCGCAAAACGGGACTCCACGGGATACTGTTGATCTCCACCGTCGACTGCCTCCTCGGGCTACTGTTCATCCACCGTCGACCTCCTCCAGCCTCCACCTGTGACTGTTCATCCACGCCGTCTCCCCTCCTGCCTCCACCAGCCACTGTTCATCCACGAGCCCCTGCTCATCCAGCCTCCACCACTCCTCCACCGGCTACTATTCAACTAGCCCTCTCCACATGGTCCTATTCAACCACCCCTCCATGGGCTACTATTCATCCAGCCCTCCATCGGCTAATGTTCATCCAGCCCTCCACGGGGTCCTGTTCATCCAGCCCTCCACGGGGTCCTGTTCATCCACCCCCAACTTTTCATCAAGAGGTAGCATCGATCGGCTTCAGTTAGCAGCAGTAGCGAAGGAATCACTTGGGTTCAGTTAACAACAAGGGATCGATCAGGGTTTAGTAATGTAGCTAGTGCAATCGCTCGGGTTCAGTTAGAGCCCAACGCCTCGCTCGGGTTCAGTTAGAGCGCAACGCCTCGCACACACGCGCGTATGTGTACGAGAGAAACGTGCAAACCTCCATCCATCGCTTGACCCCGACCACCCACCGTAACCGGGAACTCCCCGATATTTTCCTCGCCCTTGCTTCTACCATGTTTTTTCTGTCATGGATGGCCCAAAGAATGTCATGCAGCTGCATCTCCAGCCCGCCCAGGACAAAAAGCCCATTTTCTGTCATGATTTTTTGTCATAGAAGTAGGAGCCCACCACATCTATGATGATACCGGGTTTTTTCACAATTATCGTCATAGAAGTGTCATAAGCATGACAGAAAAAAATTCGTTCGGCCCAAAATGTCATGGATGTGTCTTTTTTTGTAGTGTACCTTTCTTAAGATTTTCTTTCTTTATTTTATTTTTTGTGTTAGTTAGATCTATTTATCAAATTTCATACAATTTAATCTATCTCAATACCCTGGAGGGATTGACAACCCCTCTTACGCGTTGGGTTACAAGTATTTGTTGTTTGTGTGCAGGTGTTGTTTACATAGTGTTGCTTGGTTCTCCTACTGGATTGATAATCTTGGCTTCATAACTGAGGGAAATACCTACCTTTTTTTGTGCTGCATCATCCCTTCCTCTTCGGGGAAATACCAACACAGATACAAGCAATCACTACGTGACGCATGCAAGCCCCCGCGTCTATTTCATGTAGCAGCTTTTTGCCCTCCTCTTCGATGACACATCGCTGGAAGACTCCCACTTAGGTGCGCTTGTAGAGCTCGCCATTGATGATGGTATAAGCTTTCTAGCAACATATGATGTGGTGGGCTTCTGTTTTATCTTGCATTAGCTCGCCTTTAGTCATGTAGGCTAGTAATGGTTGGGGCCAATCTAGGGTGATGATCACTAGCATGGCCTCGTCATAGATGGTTCCAGTTGGTGTGTCGTTGTTCTGGGTTCCAGTTTCACATGAGGTGGAGCTCGGTGCGACCTCTTTGGGGTCTTAATCTTGTTTGAGGGCTTGTGTAATATTTCCAAGGAGGTCTCATATGGCACGGGATCTCTTGATGATCCAACTCGTTCCAAGTTATCGGCTGCGATGTTTTCTCTTCTCTTGACATGATGTAGTTCAAGACCATCAAATTTTCCATCGAGGTCCTAAATGGCAGCGTAGGGGCCGCCATTTCGGGGTCCTTTGTGCCGAACCTCTCCATGACTTTTTGAACCACGAAGTCGGAGTCGCCCCGGCAGATGAGGCAATGAATTCCCATGGAGGTAGCGATTTAGAGCCCTGAAGGAGGGATTCATATTCTGCCACATTGTTGGAGTCTCGAAAATGGAGTTGTAGGACATAATTCATCTTGTTTCCTCTAGGGGAGTCGAGGACCACTCCGGCCCCAAGTCCTTGCACCGTCAATGACCTATCGAAGTACATTGTCCAGTACTCAAGGTCGACCTTCTTGGGAAACTGCTTGGCCTCTATCCATTACACAATGAAGTCAACGATGGCCTATGACTTGACTACCATACGTGGCTTGTAGGAGATCGAATGACAGGAGCTTGATTGCCCACTTCACCATGCAACCTGTGTCATCCTTATTGTTGATGATGTCAGAAAATGGTGCGTGGCTGACCGCCGTTATTAGGTTTGCTTGAAAATAATGCCGCAGTTTTCTTGCGGCCATAAATACCTCATAGGTGATCTTTTAGTAGTGTGGGCACCTTGTCTTGCAGGTGTGAGCACTTTGCTAACATAGTACACCGGGTGCTATACTCGTTGTACTTTTCTGACCTCCCCTCGTTACACGGCGATGACCACGCTGACCACCTGGGTGGTCGCATCAATATAGAGTAGCATTAGTATTGATTGGGCTGGGGATGTGAGTAGTGGATTTGACTGTAGTAGTCTCTTGAGGTCTGTGAATGCTTCTTTAGCTTCATTGTTCCAGTAGAACTTGTCGCCCTTTTTGAAGAGATAGTACAAGGGTAGGGCTTTCTCTCCCAATCATGAGATGAATCTGCTCAGGCTGCCACACATCTTGCAAGCTTCTACACCTCGCGTACCATCTCTGAGGGCTCGAGGTTTACTATGACTTCAATTTTTTCCGGGTTTGCTTCGATTCCCTGCTAGGATATAACGAACCCCAGGAGCTGTCCAACGGGGACCCCGAAGACGCACTTTTTAGGCTTTAACTTCATGCTGAAGTTGCGGAGATTGTCGAAGGTCTACTGGAGGTCACCGAGAAGGCCAGAGCCCTATTTGGACTTGACGGCGATGTCGTTGATGTGTACCTATGCACTAACTCCAATCTGCTTGTTTGAAGCACTTCTATATTTTCCGATGGTACATTGCTCCTACGTTCTTGAGATCGAAAGGCATGGTGACGTAGCAGAAAGTTCCATACGATGTGATGTAGCAGAAAGTTCCGTATCTAGTGGTACATAGAGTACGCGTCCAGAAAGCACAGGCGCCCGCACCCTGCTATGGAGTCGATTATCTGATCGATCCTAGGTAGCGGGAATGGGTCTTTAGGGCATGCTTTGTTGATGTCGGTGTAGTCCACGCACATGTGTTGTGTGTTGTTTTTATTCAATATACCATTACTAGGTTTGGTAACCACTCCGGGTGCACGACCTCCCTTATAAATTTGGCTGCGAGTAGACACACTATTTCTTCCCCTATTGCCATTGTATTCTTTGTGGCAAAGTGGCAGAGGGCCTGTTTTACCGGCCTTACGTCCTTGCGGACATTTAAGAAGTGTTCGGCCCTATCAGCTAGCACACCTGGTATGTCGGCGGGTTTCCAGGCGAATATGTCCCAGTTAGCTCGGAGGAAGGCAAGGAGCTCTGCCTCTTAGCTCTTTGAGAGGTCTCAACTGATTGTTGTCGTCTTGCTAGGGTCCTCCAGGTGTACTTGAAATTTCTTCATTTGTTTGGCTTGCTGGATATGGGCCTTGGCCTTGGTTTCCGTGGGAGCTCGACCTCCATTGGTCCTATCCGCTTTCTTATCTTAGCGAGCTCTACAGAGGACAAAGCAGCCTCGGCGAGCTCTACGTTGGCCTCCTTTGCCTCGTAGGATTTTTCTGAGATCCCATGTATGGTAATTGTGCCATTTGGTCCCGGCATCTTTAGCTATAAATAGGCATAGGATGGGACTGCCATGAACTTTATGTATGTGGACCTACATAGGATCACATGGTAGCCGCCATGAAAGGGGGTGACCTCAAACTGAATTACCTCACTTTGGAAGTTGCGTTCGTCTCCGAAAACGACCTCGAGCTCGATCTGCCCTAGTAGGAGGACTGGACCGCCCGGTACCACCCCGTGAAAACCCATGTCCTGACCTCCGTAGATAGGACAGTGAGATCTTCATCTTTTCTAGGGTGTTGGTGAAGATAATGTTGAGGTCGCTGCCTCCACCCACCAGGAAACGTGAGAGGCATCAACCCCCCACGACTGGATCTAATACCAGGGCATGCTTTCCTGGATGGACGATGTTATTCGGGCGATCCCCGATGTCGAATGTCACCGTCTCCTGGGACCATGCAAGGTGCTCGCTCGTGGCGCTTTCTGCCATGCAGATTGCAGGTCATGCGAGCTTCTGATTTCGTCGTGCATCCGCCGTTGTGATAATCATATTCAAAGAGGCTCGCGAGTGGGCTGACGACTTTGCGGAGCCCGTGTAGTGCTCCTTTTGCATTCCCACACGATGTGTTTAGGGCTGGGCAGATTTCTGTGTCCTTCCCTTGCTCATCGTACATGTGATGGACAAGGTGTGGGGGCAAGATGTGGAAGAGTCGCCTTGAACCGTTGACGGCCAGCTTAAAAAATCCAAACATGAAGGTCTGGCCCGGCAAGAACTCATCGGCTTCCTTTGATTCTTCGCACCGGGTTAGGTCTCCGATCAACGTCGCTCGTGCCTGGAGCACCAACTGACGGGTAAAAAATACCGCCAGATCACTCGGTAGGGTTCATCACGAGGTCGGAAGTACAGGGATGGAGTCTGCACACACAATTTACCCAAGTTCGGGCCTCCAAAGAGTAATACCCTATTTCCTGCTTCTTCTTGTTATTCATGATGAGGGGATACCTCGTGCAGAGGGTTACTATGGTGTATGGGATTGCTGTCGTGGGTTTAGATCTAAGACTAGATGATAATGCGGACCCTAGACCTCCCTTTATATAAGAAGTGGAGGTCTGGGGTTTAAATCGAGACAGATGTGATCTACGTCGCTGCCGCGCTCTAGTCTTGGAGGGCACGAAGACCATCTTTGCCTTCTAGGGCTCCCTTCTTGTCTTAGGCCTAACGGGCCCTGTGTAGCTGATGAGCCTGGGCTCCCTTATGTTGGGTACCCCGGGTACAGAACCCTGTCAACACGTTTCTCATGTTTTTATATGAAATATCACAAATATACCTATTTAAAGTTTCCAAACTATTGTGACTACTTCTCTCTGATGGCGATGGCTTGGTCAATGGTTTATTTGGATGACTGTTAATACACACGATCTTACCTAGCTCTCCTCCCCTATTGGACATGTATGTTTGATCATCTCTACAAAGCAGGAGGCCACTAAACTATAATTTGTCCAAATCTTCCAACTTGTCGCGTTGGTGCTTACTAATGAGTTAATTAATTTCAGGAATCAGTAAAGTATGCGAGTTGGTATCCTAATTCATAAAATGAATAGTGGATGTAAAATTAATCCAAAAACCTAGTTAATGGATCTTATACTCTTTATCGATTTAGGTCCAAATATTCAAGATTGTGTCTAATTACATTTGGCAATGAAGTAGGTGTTGGAGATACCCATGTCCATGGATATAAAAAGTGCGATCATCAGCATAATCACCATCCATCTGATAATTATGCAATTATTTTATCATGTGCAAGATGGAATAAATCATGTTTACATCTGTGAGGTTTAAACGCTTGGTGATATTAAGGTTTCTATTGTCTATTGTATGCCTCAATTTTACATAATAAGCATGATCATGAATTAATCTATAGGTTATGTTGATTACATATGAAACATTTTATCTTTCAGATGGGAAAGGGGTGGGATGGGCTGTGGTTAAGTAAATTCACTCTTTTTAACGTGCATGGTTAGTTTGATAATCCTCCATGGGACAATTTTTTGTTTCACTTTTTGACTCTCCTTTTTTAACCTAGACTCTCACTTTTTTAACCTAGAATATTTTTTAATGTATATGGTCGGTGAGATGGTCCTCCATGGTTAAATAAATTCACTCTTTTTAACTTAGACTCTCACTTTCCCTACTGTGATGGCAAATACCTTGGCTAAACCTACTTTGGACCATATCCCTTGGGTGGCTTCCACTAGTAGGAGCATCGCAAAAGGCTGGTATTTGTTTAAAAATTCAATGAATTAGAATGGACCGTTTATTTTTGCCTTTGATGGTCCACTAAATGAGATGGATGTGACATGATTCACTATGGTGTAAGCATGGCACACATGCAAACTATGCTTGCATGTATGTATTATCTAGAGAGAAAAGTGCACCATACTAGTATTGTTGAGGAAACCGTGAACTAGTAGCTACTTGGTTAGCTCGTGAATAGGAAATTAGTACACTACTCGGGAAGTTAATCGGCCATTTAATCGATTAATCGACCGATTTGTCAGTTTATCGGCTACTCGGTGACCCTACGAGCAGGGATTAATCGGCAAGTTAACTGGTTAATCAGTCGAATTCTTGAGTAGCTAGCACGGATCATAATTTTATGGTTACTGTGGTAATTCTAATCGACTCTATGAACCAAATAAGTGCCCATAACTAAAATAGTTCCCCACAAAAATAAAACTAAAACTCTAGCTAAATATGCGAATGTGTTTGCTTAGTGGGGTCATATTGTAACGATTATTATGGTGGTCCGCTAATCAGTAACAGCAATAATGCATTGCGAATTATGTACTATTCTGAGAATTTATGTGTCCCAAATGGAAAATAACTCACATAATAGGGAAATCTAGTTACATGCTACAAATCTTGCATTCATGCGATTGAATGCAAGCGGATGAGGCAAATAGTGAACGACAATGACACCGACAATAGTACGATGCTATAGGCATCCTTACTTACTAGCTATAAACTTGAATTTGAGTTTGAATCCCAATCGATGAAGTCCCACAATTAAAGAGTTAGTCTTTCTAAACATGTAAAAATAATCAACATTACAAACTTCTAAAACCACAAGAAACTAGCTTTAGACAATTTATGATACAAATCATAAAACCACAATAAACTAGTTTTAGATAATATACAACAATGAATAGCCGCAGAAAACTTTGTATCAATTCATAATCATATGATCCAAATCCGAATTCAGAGGGGGATTCTGCAAGACATAGGATGTTTCCCAAGTTAGCCATTTTCAAGACATGTAGTTTGTTCAACATTAATAAAAATTGAAGAGCCTACATCTAGCTACTACAACTTACTAGGCCAGCAACATGGATAAATGACTATTTGTATTAACAATACTGACTCATGTAACATACATATGAAAGCACTTTAGTTGTGCAAAAGAATGATAATCCACTCATAAATGAAGTTCACAAATATATAGTACATGCATATTAAAATATCAACCAATTTCATGCACTCATACATGTGATACTTTGTTATCTTTGTACCATAGTAGTTGTGAAGTTAAAAATGAAATAAGGAAAAAATTCTAGCATCAAGTTGCACTAGTGTCAACTGTGTAAATTAACCTAGATAGAAGTATATCAAGAATTTTAAAAGTACACTTTACACCCTACATCCTCAAACTTTGGGAGCACATTAATGATACATTCCCCTTCCAATATGTTTTCTCTTACTTAAACCAAGGAACTACTTATGCAAGATCACTTCGGCTAATGCCGAGTTTTGTGCGGTGTTTTCCCCCTCTAGGTCACTCAATATTTTTAATGCAAAAGGAAACATCACCCTTTGCCACTCTAACTTAGTCCCTCTCTCCTTGCTTCATAGGCATGGAAGAATATGGGTAGTGAAGGGAGCAAATGAGAGGAACAATATAGTTGCTCATTCGCCATGAAAGTAAGAACAACCAAGTACATCTCGATATGGGCCCTCACATGCTCATCATGTCGTAAAACAATGCATCATGCTAATTGACTTAGAATTCAAAAATGATTAACTACCGGTAGAGGGGGTGGCTTTAATTCACCATAATTGACAAAGTTGAATTGGAACCAAGAACCCCAAAATTTATTTAAAAAAATTTCCCGCGTCTAACAAGTTGAGCTGAGAGTTAGGCCATCAGTCTACCGTTACCCTCACATATGAACTCACTATTTTTCTTTACTAACGATCCAACACAAGATTTTATAGTGTTAGTTGAGACTAAAAACAATAGAGAGTTCTAAATGCTCCAAAATGATAGATTAAATGAGAACAATGGACACTTTTATATGATATTTGCACTATGTTTAAAAGAAATTAGGATGTACCTATACCATGGCGGTTTTATCTTTTAGATAATTATGATGATGACTTCTCAAATGCGCCACAAACATATAAACGCCCATACTGGCCAAGATTTGCCAAGGTTGTGTTGGGATCGATGCGAGAGGGCAAGTGAATTACCTATGAAAGGGGAAAGACATTTAGCTAATCTAATATAAAATGGTAGGACCATCATGATGTAGTTCAAGTGTTTGACATACCTTCTGGAAGCGAGTAACACCCATGGATTGTCTAGTTGTGTAGGCTCTCCAGTAATTATTAAACGACCGACGGGATCTGAAAGAACTTGAAGCTACAAAAAAACATGAATTAATAAATGTCTATAAGCAAACTCACTACTCCATATTTTACGACAAGCATGAGAAAAATGTATGGAAAATGAATAATTGATGAGTAATTAAACCACCAATGCATAACTACACCCTTATTGTGCATTTATTTAATTTCTATACCTCTTCACGCAGAAGACCAGGAACTAATGCATATACTTGATACTGATATTTCTGCAACAAAATATAGTTATTATGTTACAAAATACCCATACAATACACACTTCCAATATTTTTGTGCTCAACTTATGACACCAAAACATCCACAACTTCTAGTATCTATCTGAGATCAAGAAATGGTTTCAGATAATGTAAGAAATTCATTGGCATAGTTGATATCATAGAATGAGAACTATAGCTTAACATGTGGTGCTTACAGATATAAGAACATTTATCTTCACCCAATCAGCTCGAGATCCCATATCGATGATTGTTGAGTTACTTCTGCAAATAACAATCATTTTTAGCCAACCGCATCCACGAAAACTGAAACAATAAAGCGAGAGAAAGAATATGATATTATTCAAAAACTAATCCTATTGGTGGAATAGTTCTATGTGTTTTCTGTCTGACTTTGTGGTATGTCATGCTTCAGCGAGGGTGTATGCCGTATTTTCGATGACCCACTTTTCTATTTATTCACTGGGTTGGAATAATAACTAATTCATAATAAATTATGAGAAACAAAAAAATACTAAAATTTCATAAGGTACACTAGAAAATATGTACCAAAACAACTTTTCACTTATAAAGAAATGATATATTTTAATCTAATATACACTACAAAAATGGTATAAAAAAAACTTCGTGTTCAGAGAAGTTATGATTTCTTGAAATTATAGTTGAATATCTTTATTTTTCATAGTATTCCTATATTAATAGAGATAGATAGCTAAAATTAATATTATTATTATTATTTACATGTATTCTTATTCTTTTCTTGAGTATTTATCAAGTAATGAAATGGTGTGAAGAGGAATGTAGCAAAAAAGCTAAGTTTTCATGTGAATAAAAGGTGCATAAATGGAACTTACTTGTAAATAAACAAGGCTAGTAACAAAAACATAAATGTGAAAAATGTTATGTTCAATGGTTTTTGGAGATATTTAAAAGAAGAGATTTACTGTATATTATCAACTCCGTGTTGTAAGTCTTTATCATCTTCAATGGTTGACACCGTTTTCCTCTTCAGTGAAACTATAAAAATCCAATTGAAAATATATAATAACATAAATGAGGGTAATCAATAAATTCAAGAAAAATACCAATCCTTTAGGAGTTTCATCTTTCTCCAAGTAAAGTATCCCCTTGAAATTAGAAACTTACCATTTCGTGGCGATCTCTGATAATGACATCTTTGGATTGCAAGAGTTGCAGACTCCCTTTGAAATCTTCCAAGAACACTTGTCTCACTCATCTGTAAAATAAAATTATAGTTCGCATTCAGGATCTTGGTGCCACATTTAAAATTGCATGTCTTTTGTATTTAAGATGTATACATTATCATCCTATCAACACTATGTTCAATATATTTCATGATTTCAAATGCAAACTTAATTTTCAATTAATTTGAATCTTTTTTGTTAAATTATCTACCAACTGAGTCATATTTACTTTATTTCCTTATTTAATAGCATATGTTATGCTTGTAATGTCGCACCTCTATTCCCAAAGCATTTTGCTTTGTCGAGGTAGATGGAATGGCCTTGAACCTACATGTGTCACTGTTTTCCATCTCATATTTAAGGAGTACCTACAGGGGGAACAATAAATGTATCTCAAATGGAGGTTAATTAAAAGAATAGTCAACTATTCTTGATGCTCTCATAATATAATTAAAAATATATTCTACTTCAATTTATCTAACCATGAGACACCACTTCCTTTTATAGGATGCTCATGATCCAGTCCACATATTACTACCACATACTCCCTCTCTAAACTAATATAAGACCGTTTAGATCACTAAAGTAGTAATGTAAACGCTCTTATATTAGTTTATGGAGGGAGTATATATCTAAATTATTTAGCATAAAATTATTCTAATTTCACTATATTGGTTGTAAAGACTAGACTACAAGCCATAAAGCCATATTGACAACTTTGTGAAACTTAAGAAAAGTCGAATTAATTTTAGTTGGTAAAGGCTCATTTTACAAGACACATAGAATATTTTAACTAAGTTTTGTATTCCACTGTTTAGCTTGGGACCCATCAGGTCATCAACCATTGCATGAATGAACCACAAGAAGACCACAACTAAAAAATATATAGAAGGGCGGGCAGAATATAAGAAGCACCTTCTTGTAGAAGTTATGAAAGGACCATGAAACATTTGTGCATGTCCTACAAAAATATGATTGTCAAAACACATAAAACCAAGAAGGAAAATAAGATCATATGCCAATTTACTCAAGTTCATGTCATTGAACAATTTAATACGAGGTTCATAAATGAAAATTCCATCAAAATTCTTCCAGGAGAAGTGGAATTCGTACTTTGGTGGTTCAAAAGACTCTCCCACTTGGCGCCACTTTCTGCTTAATGTTACCTATTGGTGCAATTTGTTAGTAATTAAGTATGTGCTGGACATTGGATAAATATTGCAAAAACGTATTATAATAAAATATAGAGAATCACATTGTCTAATACATACAAAAATGTATTGTATATCACATTTAATTTGGTGGCTCGAAGAGTACTAACTTGTATCCCTTTCTGAGGGAAAGTGAGCATGTCATCATTTTTCTCAAAGAAACCCAATTTGCGAGTGGTGCACTAATCTATGTTTGGGTGTAAAATGTTGATGGAAATATTTTGGATAGCTATCTTTTCCATCTTCTTAATTTGGAGTTCTCTTGAAGAACATTTTGGGTACAAAATTCAATGTTAACTTAGTTTTTTCAACAAATTGTTAGTGATTATGGTTTCCCCACCGATTGTTAGCATCAAGAGCAGTGTCTTACCACAATCTCAATCATTTTACTAAAATATACAAAAAAGCCAAGGAGGTTCATTAAATAATGAATGAATATTTTATTTATGGCAAGATACAGAACTTGGTCCAAAAAATGAACCATACATGAAATAGATTGCATATAAAAAGAGTTATAATATCATTATGGTACATGTGAGTATGAATATACCACTCTTTACCTTTTTTGGGTAGAATTTGATTCGTTTCAAATAAGTAAAATACTTGAAGAAACCCAAATGATGTTATGATTGTTTAACAATGGTCACAAATATGGTAGTTGGACTAATTAAACACACAACACACTAAAACAAATAATGAATGAATCTATATTTTTTGGTTGTTTTGCATAATTATGAAAATGAAAAGGGATAAAATTTCACCAAAATGGTGGTTCGTAGTTTATAGGATATATTCAGTTGCTTGGGATATAAGATGTGTCCAATTGAGATGTGCTAATGTAGAAAAACATATCTAGATGTAAATACATAGGGTGAAAGGGAATCAAATTCATAGCTCATGTTATATAGAGGGATGTAAACATCAGAGAATGATCACCTGTTTATACCGACCCAATTTCTTCACCTTTCTCCACAACCTACAAAAATATAGTCAATATCAAGTTAGTAGGTTCAATATGCTCATAGAACCTTGTATCATTAAGGAATTAAAAATTATGTAGTACTTAATTAAGGTAATTCAACCCTTCTCCATAGAACTTTGGGGGCCTGAATTCCATTGAATTATCCTTGTGGAATCGTTCAAGTTCATTCATGAAATTATCCTGCTCTTCCTTAGTACCAGAGTCCTCATCACTATGGGCGTTGTCAAACATCAGTGAATGGTTTGAGATCTTTAACAACGAACTTCCCTCCTCATCTTTCCTAAATGGTGCAGGTTGAAGATGATTTTGATCATTCATATCCTCTAATGAGATACCATTTCCACTCTCCCCTCCCCCCTCGACATCTAGTACTTTGGTGTTTCCTAGAATCTGTATGCGATCAATCGAACATACGGACTCACCCAATCCGTTCCTGCCCTTACTGGATTTCCCCTCTTCTATGCCCACACTATCATCCATGGGTAGATCCGTGGTTTTTTCCACCTTACGTTCTACCTGTAAGAAAGGCGCATCATCGCCTTCAACTTGTGACATAGTTTTGTTTAGATCCATGAAATCCTAGACCTTTCACTTGAATAGCTTAGATCTAATACATCAGCACCCAAAACCCTTCCTTTTAATCTGAAATCACAACTCGTGTGTTAAACAAAAGGCATGTTATTCTACTGAAACTAGGAAAATACCAAAATATGGGCGCTAGATCTCAACCTGAGAAGATGGTCCTTGATACTTGGTATGCTGAGGTCGAAGACGATGTCGTGAGGCGGCGCAGTGTAGTGGGAAAACCTAATGGGAAATTTTAGAGGGGGTGACTCTGAACAGAATCGGGGTTGGTAGAACCACCCATTTGGGTTTCTTTCTTTTTTAACTCTTCTGAATTGTGATATGCAAATAATAAATTTTACCTTTAATACCCCCCATAATCTATATAAGTGCTTGGCAATAGGTTATTGCTATTTTTAGATAGATGCCCCAGGGTTTTTTATTTTGGTAGCATGAGCTAAGAGACATTTTATTTGCTGGTGTCCTGGCTAAGGGTCCTCTCACCATGTTGACACCTGGCTTGGTGGGTTGGGCTGAGGACCCTTGTCGATTTTGTCATGGGCTACTTCGGGCAGCCCATGACATATACAAGGAAGATCCAGAAGACTTGGCGCACATGACAAGATGTTGGATTCGTGGAGGAATCGACCTTGTCGTATGTAGCCGACTAGGATTTTGTACCCTAGGACCCCCTATATCCTATATAAACCGATGGGACAAGCTAGTAGACATAAATTTACCTGTACTTTATACACAATCCAAGGCAATAAAAACAAGCATGGTTTGGTTTTTTATCTCTTCGGAGAGCCAGAACCTAGGTAAATCTTTTATCTCTAGTAACATCGTCCCAAGATGCCTAGCTTAGGACACCCTGCTAGGATATCCGCCATATTTAGCTCCATTTGTGGTGTCCCATGCAGGTCCTGCTAGGTGATCGTCACGGTTCGATGGGACTCATGATCAACACTCAGGTCAGCACCAACACAATCTTAGTGTCGAACCAGATGTTCATCCTTGGTGGCGTGACACTCGTTGCCAACTCAAGTGGCCTCCTCGTCCAGGTCAAATCCTTTACTCCGGGCCAGACTGTTAGGTTTGGTAGTATGGAGTTACACAATGGACTCTGTGGAGAGCTAACCTTCTCAGGCTTGGTTTCGTGCCAGTCTGAGGAGCAGCACTAGTTGCTCTCTTCAGACCCAATTTTAGATCAGGCCGAGGATGGGCGTGATAAACCTTTAACGAGATCAGTGTCAAATTGGATCCCAAACCCACTCCCCCAATGTGGTATTTCGGATCAAGCTTTGGCGGAGGGCGTGAACTTTGTTCCGGGATTGATGTCGAATCAGATACTAAAGTCGCTTCCCATGGTTCCATTTTAGATGAAGCCATGGAGGAGTGTGAGAAATTCTTCCTGCTTGTGATATTAGATTGGATCAAGGAAATCGTCAAACCGGAGTTCCTAATCTCGGTGTCAGATCAGATCGAGGAGCTCCCTGTGGGAGTCGAGTTTGTTCACCTGCCCACCACTCATCTAATTGCTATCGGCGAAGATCTTACTGTCATCCACGAAGGTACAACTGGTACGTATCCAACGTACCTATAACTTATGAAAGTATTCATGCCATGTTTACAACAATTTTATATGGTTTTGGTATTATTTGAATGTAACTAACCCGGACAGACGCTGTTTTTAGCACAACTACCGTGGTGTTGTTTTTTGTGCAGAAATAAAAGTTCTTGGAATTGGATAAAACTTTTTGGAGATATTTATGTAACAAATGAAGAATATTGGAGCAAAGAACCACTTGAGGGGGGGGTCTGCTGCCCACTAGGCACCAGGGCGCGCCACCCCCCTCTAGCATGCCCTGGTGGGTAGTGGGCCCCTCGAGACCTATCTCAGCGTGAGACCGACGCCAAAAAATTCTATCAATACAGAAACCCCTAGAAATAACCCTAAATGAGAAGTTCCACTGCCGCAAGCCTCTATAGCCAAGAAAAACCAATCTAGACCGTGTTCCGGCACCCTGCCGGAGAGGAAATCACCACCGGAGGCCATCTTCATCATCCCGGCGGCCACCATGATGAGGAGGAAGTAGTCCAACCTCAGGGCTGAGGATTTGTACTAGTAGCTATGTGTTTGATCTCTCTCTCTCTCTCTCTCTCGTGTTCTTGATTTGGCACGATTGTGATGTATCGCGAGCTTTATTAATATAGTTGGATCATATGGTGTTTCTCCCTCTCTATATTGTTGTGATGAATTGAGTTTTCCCTTTGAGATTTCGTTATTATCGGATTGAATTCTTTTATGGATTTGAGAGCACTTGATGTATGTTTTGACACTCAACTCATGGATTCCCGAGGTGGCATTGGGGTAATCTATGCATAGGGGTTGATGCACGTTTTCGTCCTTGTTTCTCCGGTAGAAATCTTGTGGCACTCTTTGAAGTTATTTGTGTTGGATTGAGTATTATGAATCTAAAATTGTTTGATGTGTATCGTATAATTAACTCATGGATACCTGTGGTGACATTGGAGTATCTAGGTGACATTAGAGTTTGTTGATGTGTATCATATGGTGTTATTTTAGTAAGAACTCTTGGGCTATTCTTGACACTTATAGGAGTAGCTCTATAGATCAATCGGAAATGAAAACTTTGAGGTGGTTTTGTACCCTACAAACTATTTCTTCTTATGTTCTCCTCTAGATAAGAACTTTAGAGTGATTCTTTGTCGCATGTTGAGGGATTGTTATATGATCCAATTTTATCAGCATTGTTGACGGATTGCAGTAGCGAAAGTATAAATAGTAGGCCTTGTTTCTAAGCATTGCAATACCATTTGTGCTCACTTTTGTTGCTTGCTACCTTGCTGTTTTTTATTGTTCCTATTACAAAAATCAATATCTACTATCATTACTACACTTGTATCAACATATCTTCGCCGAACTAGTGCACCTATATAATTTACCATTGTATTTGGTGTTCTGGGGACACAAGAGATTTTTTATTATTTGGTTCTAGGGTTGTTTGAGAGAGACAATCTTCATCCTACACCTCCCATAGATTGACAAACCTTAGGCCATCCACTTGAGGGAAAATTGCTACTGTCCTACAAAACTCTGCGCTTGGAGGCCCAACACGAGTCTACAAGGATAAAGTTGCATAGTAGATATCAAGCTCTTTTATGGTGCCATTGCTGGGGAGGTGAGTGGTTGGAATTATATCTTTAGATATTACAATTGAATCTTTTAGTTTCTTGTCTTATCACTAGTTTGGTTTATAAAAACAAAACTACAAAAAAACAGAATTGTGGTTGCCTCATATTATTCATCTTTATCAGGTCTTTCCTGGAAATGATGGAAAGGAAAATTGTGCTCAATTGATAGAAGAAGAATTCGATAAAATGTTTGGTATAAAACTATGAATGATAAGCATGATTGCAATGTTGCTAGTATATATTCTTTGAATATCCATGATGATAATGATATGCAAAGCCACAAGCTTGGGGATGCTATATCTGATGAAGATGATATTTTAGTCCCCCAAGTTTTGATGAGAAAATTTATTATGATGAAAGCATGCCTCCTATTTATGATGATTATATTGATGAAAGTGGGTTTCGAAGAGTGTCAACTCTGGGTAATAATGATCCCACTATTTTGGAGGGTGTTGAATCTCATTGTAATAATTATGAAAGTGGATTTGGAGAGGTCATGACTTTATTTGGTGATGAATCCACTATTTCAAAACAGGTTTCAATTGATTATGACAACAAAGTTGCTATCTATGATGATTATGGTGATGACATGTATGCTATATTGAATAATGATAACCATGAAAATTATCATCATGATTTTAATTTTCAAACACATGATAGTTATTTTCTTGAATTTGCTCCCACTACTATTGATGAAAATAAATTTTCTTACGAGGAGAGTAATAAATTTTCTATGCTTGCGAATCATGAAAAGAATGATTTATGTGATAGCTATATTCTTGAATTCATTCATGATGCTACTGAAAGTTATTATGAGAGAGGAACATATGCTTTTGCATACCTCAATAATATCAAGTTTCCTCTCTATGTGTTGAGAACTTTGAAGTTATACTTGTTTTGCCTTCCTATACTAGTTGATTCTTGTTCCCACAAATTATTTTCTCACAAAATCCCTATGTATAGGAAGTATGTTAGGCTTAAATGTGCTTGCCATGTAATTCATGATGCTCTCTTTATATTTCAATTCTGTAACATCCCAAATTTTCAATTTGGAATGTTATACATTAGGTCATCTTTGCATACCATATTCTATTGCATTTTGGCTTGATCCTAGAGATTCTACGCAACTCAAGGACCCATAGAGAGAGTTGGGGATTTTGTTATTTTCATATTTGAGTTTTTCTCGAATTTTGAAAAGAGGATCGTTTGATTTTAATTATTTTCTCTTCGAATATTTCTTTTATAAAAATAAAAGAGAGGGGATAAAATGACTTCCTCAAAAATGAAGAAATATTGGAGACTTAATGTTAAAATCAAATAAGAGTTCTATTCGGATTTTTATCACTATTTTATTTGAATTAGGAAAAATATGCGTTTTTCAAAATTGCACTAGAGGCCGAAATAAATGTTCACCTTGTCCGGTAGATTTTTAAAGGACGGGGAAAATTTATTTCAGGATTTTTGGAGTCTGTTTAGTATTTCTTTTATTCGTTTTTCTGCATGGAATATTAAAAAAAAGAGGAAACCGACTTTGGGCCGTACCCGCCCGGGACTCTGCCCGGGGGGGGGGGGGGGCTTTATAAGCTGCAGAGGCCGCAACCCTGCAGCCCGCCCCGCTGAAACCCTAGCCACGCCAGCCCGCCGACGACACCGCCCGCTGCCGCCCCGCCGCCTTGCCACCTCGCCGCCGTCGCCAGAGTTCGCCGGAGCCGTTGGAGTTCGCCGCCACCGCCACCGGTTTCCTTTGACCGGTTCGTTTTTTGGTAAAAACCTAGATGCGTTTTTTATTTAGATCGGTTTTATTTATTTTTTCCGGTTTAGTTATATAGCGGACGTTCGTCCGTACATTCGTTTTAACGAACAGTTTTTGCCCGTTAGCCGTAGACAGCGAACGTTCGTTCGTTAGTCTGTTCGTCAGTTTTCTTTTTCTTGGATTTTTCACGATTATTTTTGATCGCGATTTGTGATCTAATTTTTGTTTTAGTTTAACTTTTCGCTCGTTTATCGAAATCAGGCGATTCAAGCGCCTAGAGTTTTGTCTCGAAGCCCTCTATTTGTTTAATCAACTTAAACAAGTTTTTGTTACTGTAAAATTTGACTTTAGTCCAGATTAGTAATCGAAGCTTGTTTCTTTCGCAGTTTGAGTTTCGTTGTTTGGTTTGATTTGATTCTTTTTGCAAACTGGAGTTCTTAAGTTGAACTTTCTGGTTAGATCTTCTTATTTGAGTTTTACTCGTGCATATTTTCTTGATTGCTTATTGTATGCTTGTTTGATTGCGATAGAGTACCCGGAGTGCGAAGCGTGCTACTACGGGTCTCTAGGTTTCACGGATCATCAGCAAGGCAAGTAACACTTTGATCATATCCGTTTATCACCCAGTTTTTATGCATTAGTTTCAACCCTCAAACAATGCATGGTTAGGATTGATAACATGTGGGTATTGGGAAGTAGTTGATGAGGTAGAACCTATTACCTGATTTATTATCAAAGCCTTGGGAGTTACTTCTATGTTGCTTATATTGCTATGCTATGCTCGTAGATGTGGTTTGGGTTTGAGTGTATTGATGACAGATGTGAGTATTGTTAATTAATGGTTAACTTAAGGTGGCAACTTTAATACACATCTGGGTGGATTGAGGCACATGGGGAACCCAGTGTTGCCTGTATTTTTGGAAATCCCGGGGTACCGTGTGATTCTCCTATGGACTGCCACCCAGGCTCAAAGGGATCATAAGATTATTCATGCTAGAAACTTCCGTGTGCATCCACATGCCATTATGGGCTCTAGCATGATTGAGTAAGTTGTGGGAAACCTTTCCATGATGGGCTACACTACAAAAAAAGACACATCCGTGACATTTTGGGCCGAACGAATTTTTTTCTGTCATACATATGACACTTCTATGACGATAATTGTGACAAAACCCGGTATCATCATAGATGTGGTGGGCTCCTACTTCTATGACAAAAAAATGGGCTTTTCATCCTGGGCGGGCCGGAGACGCAGCTGCATGACATTCTTTGGGCCGTCCATGATGGAAAAAACCGTGGTAGAAGCGAGTGGGAGGAAAATTTCGGGGAGTTCCCGGTTACGGTGGGAGGTCGGGGGCCGAGCGATGCGCGTTTCTCTCGTACACGTACGCGCGTGTGTGCGAGGCGTTGGCTCTAACTGAACCCGAGCGAGGCGTTGGGCTCTAACTGAACCCGAGCGATTGCACTGCAGGCTACGCGTTACTGAACCCGAGCGATCGATCGATGGCTGTTAACTGAACCCGATCGAGCGATTCCTTCGCTACTGCTGCTAACTGAAGCCGATCGATTGGATGAACAGTGCGCGTTGCGGGGGGGGGGGGGGGTGGATGAATAGTGAGTGGTGGCGTTGCCTTTGGATGAACAGGACCCCGTGGTGTGGAGGGCTGGATGAACAGTAGACGATGGAGGGGTGCCCGTGGAGGGGTGGTTGAACAGGACCCCGTGGTGTGGAGGGCTGGATGAACAGTAGACGTTGGAGGGGTACCCGTGGAGGGGTGGTTGAATAGTAGCCGGTGGAGTAGCGCGCGGTGGAGGCTGGATGAACAGGAGCCCGTGGAGGCTGGAGGAGGTCGACGGTAGCCCGTGGAGGCTGGAGGAGGTCGACGGTGGAGATGAACAATATCTTGTGGAGTCCCGTTTTGCAGTACGCCACACCCCTCCCGATGAACAGGACCCCCGTTTTGACCGTAGGAGGTCCGTTTCGTCCGTTTTGCGGTACGCCACACACCTCCCGATCAACAGGACCCATGTTTCGACCGTAGGAGGTCCGTTTCGTCCGTTTTGCGGTACGCCACACCCTCCCGATCACAGGACCCCCGTTTCGACCATAGGAGGTCCGTTTCCTCCGTTTTGCGGTACGCCACACCCCTCCCGATCAATAGGACCCCGTTCCGAACGTAGGAGGTCCGTTTCCTCCGTTTGTGCGGTACGCCAGGCCTCGTTTCCATCGCCTGTTCCGTCCAAGCCCTCCGATGAACACGACCACGCATTCCATTCCGACCCAGCCGGTTGGCTCCCATGCGTTCCGTTGCCTCCCGATGAACCGACGCATTCCGTTGCCTCCCCATGAACACGACGCATTCCGTTGCCTCCCCTATGAACACGACGACGACGCTGTTTCTCCGTTCCGACCCAGCCATGTACACGAGCCCTGGCCGTACGTATGCCGCGAGTAGGCGTTCGAGACCCCCGCCCGTATGTACACATACGTGGCCGTATTTTCTTTCTTGCACCCTGCCGCTGTACGTACGTGTACATGCTACGTGCTACGCCTCTACTACGACACGTACGCGCCTCTACTACGACCGTGCGGCCTCTACATCCACCAGTATATATGTCGTACACGTTCGTGACCAGAATGACAACGCTATGTACGCTTCGACCAGGTGGGTCCCGACTGTCAGGCACTTCCTTGCGTGCGAAGATGTAGCTGGTGGGTCCCAGCAGTCAGGGGGGCGAATCATTTTTTTTGCCCGGACGCACTTCCTTGCGTGCGAAGATGTAGCTGGTGGGTCCCAGCAGTCAGGGGGCGAATCATTTTTTTGCCCAGACGCACTTCTTGTGTGCAAAGATGTAGCTGGTGGGTCCCAGAAGTTAGGGGAAACGTTTTTTTGTGAAATACGGTGGCCCATCCGGTGGGTCCCTGCTGTCAGGTGGAGGAATCATTATTTTGCGCGTAATAAGGAGGCACTTCCTTGCTGCAGCCGTGGACCTAGCTGTCAGCCTCTCCACGTACAGTCCACGTCCGATGGAAGTCGTTCCTTGACCATGTTGACCACGCCGCGCCGAGAGCACCACGGCGGTGGACGACGGCGAGGTCTAGGAAGGGGACGACTCGGAGCCGGGGAAGACGCAGCAGTGGATGCCCACGCGAAGAGGAGTACGAGGGTTCACTGGTTCGGCTGCGGTGTGAGGCTGCTGTCGTCGTAGAATAACAAGGGGTGTGGGTGAGTAGAGGGATGGCCTGGCCAGTGGTGGGAGTAGTAGGGGGCGGTGAGGCCTCCGCGGCATCACAGCCGGCCATGGGAGGCAGGAGCATGCGGCACGACCGGCGCTGGTTTGGGCGGCTGGAGCAAGAAGACCAGAGGTTGAAGAAGCACTATGGCCGTTGGATGAACATCGTACGGTAATAGGAGCTATAATCATTCATATTGACTAACTTGACAAAGCCCTCCGTCCCCGTCAACTTGGTAGGCCCACAAGTCAGCCTCCCACTATGCTGGGTTCCAGCTGGCAGGGGGAATATTCATTTTTTTGTGCGTAATAAGGAGGCACTTCCTTGCGTGCGAAGATAGCTGGTGGGTCCGACATGTCAGCGGGGGGCACGTTATTTTCGCGAAATATAGAGGCCCTTCCGGTGGGTCCCAGATGTCAGGTGGAGGAATCATTATTTTGCGCGTAATAAGGAGGCATTTCCTTGTGTGCGGCCGTGGACCCAGCTGTCAGCCTCTCCACGCACAGTCTACTTCCGATGGTGTCGTTCGTTGACCATGTTGACCACGCCGCGCCGAGCGCATCCAAGGTGGTGGACGACGGCGAGGCCCCGGACAGCAATGAGCCGGAGATGGGAAGACGCGGGAGTAGAGTCGCAGACGGAGAGGTGTACGAGGGTTAACTGGTTCTAGTGCGGTGTGGTTCGGCAGTCGGTGGAGAAGAACAGGAGGTGTGGAGGGGTGGAGGGATGGCCTGGCCAACGGTGGAGTAGCGCTTCATAGCGAAGCGTGCTAAGCAGAGCTGCTAGCAGCAGGAGGCAGGAGGTGGTCCCGGCGGCGCTGGAGGAAGAAGATGAGAGATTGAAGATGGATGTCGGTCGTTGGATGTAAATCCAACGGCTAACATGTCAGAATCATTTGTTGACTAAATTGACAACGACTTGTGTTGGCTTCGACCTATTGGCCCACATTTCAGCCTCCAAAAATGTGGCACGTATTCAACCCATTTTTTCAGAATTTACAGTCTTTTTTTGCGCGGTAGAATTTACAGTCAATTTGATCTTTTTTTTGAATTACAGCCATTAGCTGGGCTGGGTGAACAAATAATGTAGCGTTCATGCGGCCCATTTATTTTATTTCCTAAAAAAATTACAGGCCATTTGCACTTTCTCAAAATACATGATTTTGCTGGGCTGATTCTAATTATAATGTTGGGTTGGGCCAGCAATGTTATCAAAAAATAAAAAGGGGCTGAGCATTTTGTTATAAATATATTTAAATAATAAGTGATATTATTACATTCGTCCTTAAATCTTACCAAGCTTTTGTACACAATCACTAGGATTTTCGTGCCAAAACAATCCAGGATTTTATTTGTTAAGAAATTATTTTTATAAGTTAATAAGATGTGGGATATTGTTTTCTTACATATGTAAGTATCTGTTAAATATATGATGACAATAAAAATAATATATAATAACATATAAAATAATTTAAATATATATAATATAGTTAGAAGGGAAACATAAGTTGGACCTGGCGTTCCTATTCTTATATAGAAAAATAGAACAGACCTCTCCGTTTTCTTCAAAAAATACATAAATTGGGCTGCCAAAAATAAAACCTCGGATGGGAGGTCCATAGGCCGGTCGATACATGACGGCCCTAAGAAAATACAAACAGGCCTATGGACCTCCCATCCGAGGTCGTGGGCTGCGCATGTTAAAAATGAAAGCCTAGACGGGGCAGCCCAAAACCACGTCCAACACTTGCCAAAACTTCGTCCCTCGTTTTCTCTGTGTTTCGCACACTCGACATTGTGTGGGCATTTTGACTGTGCATCATATGAAGATGTGCTATGCATGAATGTTGATCAGCATGATGTTAACTGGCTGGTAGTTCCATTTTTGACCATGAATAAAACTTCCAACATGATGTTAACCCTGTTTGAAAAGGCTGTGTTAATATAAATGCTCTGCCTCTGAAAGTTGCAGTTTCTTATCTGAAACTGAACTTGCAGTTTCTTATCTGAAACTTGCAGTTTCTTCTCTGAGAATCACATTGTCTGTAATTTTATACTCCTATGAAACTACACTTTTAAGTGCTAAAAATAGATCTCTAGAATTCATAAAATACTTCATATTCTCAATACTGCAAATCTGAAATTCAAAAGACATTCATATCTGAAAGTACCCTCAAAATACACAACACAAAACACAATTCACAACTTGCAAATACTGACAACCCTAAGCTCCTCCTGACAATTCACAACCTGCCTGACTATTGGGCTGGGGGGGGGCAGCCCCCTCCTATTCCTCGGCGGCAGACAGCCGCCCCGTGAGACGATGTGAATGGCGAGGGAGACGATGGCGGGGAAGCGTCATCGGGCCAACTGCTTTTCTCCTCTTGTAGTTGGGTTCGGTCGATGAAGACTCCACCGGCTCGCTCTGGCAGGACACCCTCACAAACAGCACCCTGTAGATGCTTGATCCTTCAATCTCTGGTGGATGCTCCATCTGGAATTGATACTCCCACCACCGCTCCCTCACGATCGAATTCGGTGAATCTGTTTGCTCCATGGCCCAGAGGAGCAGCTCTATGTACTCCGGCGCGACTCCCTCCGGGAGTATCGCCGCCTTTTCGCTCTGTTGCAGATATTTGGCCATGGATGTCGCCGTCGCCACTAGTTGGTCCTTGTTTTCAAACCAAGACTGTATTCCAACATCCAAGCTAGCTTCACAGGGTCGTCGTGTGTGATCCTCACGTATCGGTTGTACTCCTCCATCGATCTACTTCTCCACAGCACCTTCACTCGCCGACGGTGGTTTTTGAATGGAAGAGGAGAGGAGCAGCGCTGGTTTTGGATTAGAACGGGAGAGGAGCGACACTGGTTTTGGACTGGAACAGGAGAGGAGGGGCGGTGGTTTTGAAATGGAAGAGGAGAGGAGCGGCGCTGCATCTAGATTGGAACAGGAGAAGAGCGGCGGTGGTTTAAGAGGAGAAGAGCAGAAGAGTGGCGTTGGTCTTGGAAGTATTTTTTTGTTGCTTTGCGTATTTTGGGTCAAAGTTTGACCACGTACTGTATTTGACAAGCAAAATGTGAATGCATGTCACCAAAAATTGTATCGTTTGGTTCGTATCTGAATGTACTTTCAAATTATATTATTTTTGCAACGTATAACATATATTTTATGTGCGAAAATCATGGTCAATTATGACCCAGAATAAAAGGGAGACTAGTTAATGTGGGGTCGCTTTCTTAATTGAAGGGTAAATTGATTTTGATTTTGATCCAGTCACAGCGCGCCGGCCCTCTCGTCCAATCCTAAATCGCTGCCGCACGCTCCTCTCCCTCTTCTCCATTGCAAAACCACCACCTCTCCTCTCCATCATCTCCATTCCAAAACCACCGTCTCGCCTCTCCCTCTTCTGATCTTCTCCATTGCAAAACCACCTCCTCTCCTCTCCATCATCTCCATTCCAAAACCACCGTCTCGCCTCTCCCTCTTCTGATCTTCTCCATTGCAAAACCACCTCCTCATGCACGTGGCCCGGAGGCGCAGTTGTCGTCATTTTGATCTGAAGCGCCGGATTATAACATATAACATGAAAAAATGCCACATGACAAGAAATCATAACCTCACTGCCCAAAGGAGACAACATGAATCCCGACGGACAAACTAGACGAGGAACAAAGCTCAAATTAAAGATAAACTCGTAGAAAAGGGGTCCGTCGATAGATGTCCTAATTAACATAGCCGGCTTGACCTAGATGGCAGCCGAGTAGTCACTGTTCGTGCATGTGCCCCCAATGACTAGCCCAACTCAGTTGTCGCTGTTTGACCCTCGCAGTGATCCGAAGCACATGACACCTAATTTTGCGAGATGACAAGAAACCTTTTTTTAGATTTCTCACCACAACTACAGCCATGTACAACACAGCCTGCACGATATGTAGATGATAGCCAATCCAGGCGTGTCTGCTGGAGTCTGGTCACATGCATGGACGAACTGATCTTCCGTGTCTTGCAGGGATCGTCCAGGCACCAACGTAGTACAACACTTCTCTAGTACTATCGCTCGTCTCCCTCTTCTATTAAGTCACCCGACTTGCGGGGCCGGGGAGTGTGCCTATGGTCGGTTCTCAATTGCCGTCCCACATGTGTGTGCAAACGCAATATGACGCGCGTTCCATTCGGAGAGCAGCGTGCCAGACCGACCGACCGTCTGGGGTGCGACGCGAACGCGACGGGCGTGCTGTATACTCCGTACATGTGTACCGCCGTTTTCTAGACGCTTTGCTCCATGGCGCGGGCGCAATCCATGGATACAAAATTAGTATACTGTATACTATTTAAAAGTCAAGGGCGGGGCTTTTCCTGCGCGGTAGGCGGCGGGGCAGTTCCGCCTAGTCGGTTCGACAGAGACGCGAGAAGACGAGGGAGTAGGCTGCTGCAAACATAGGGTTGTGTGATTTGACAGCGAGTTACTGCTGGACAGGTGGGGCCCCGTGATCATGGGAGAATGGAAAGCCACTACCCTGCCGTTCGCACGCTGGCAGTTCGCTCCTACTCATCCCCGCACGTCCTTCAATACTATGGCGGTTCGCTCCTAGTCGTCCCGTCCATTCACATTACGGCAGTTCCACTAATCCTAACCGTCCTCCCAAATCCATGGCGTCCCAAATCTCCATGATCGGCGGTGAGTACAAGGTTAGAACCATCACCAGCGATGAGTTCGACGTCATCTACACCCGTTCTTCCATGACGGTGAAAGGATGCCTTTCTCGCTTCAGACGCATGTTCAAAGACTCAGATGATGAGTGGGTCGCTGGGCTAGATGTTGAGTACACCACAGTCCTGGGACCAGAGAAGGATCTAAAGGACGAAGAGAGGAAGAAGCCCGCCGTGATCCAGGTTTGCGTGCATGACTTATGCTTGGTCTACCACATATGCCATGCCGACGTTGAGTGCCAGGATTTTAAGGACTTCCTCCAAAGCAACCTAGTCAAATTCGTTACTGTAGACTTTGGTAACGATAAAGAAGTCCTGCGTCGGATAGGCCTCGTTGTAGGCAACACCTTCGACCTCCAGAAGAATCGGCTGGTGTCCTCTCGTCAGCCTTCAATGCTGACCCTGGCAGGAGCCATGGTTCATCCTTCGTACGGTAAACTGGAGAAACCTCCATACACGTTTCATCGTCATGCATGGCAGCGGAATGTACTAGATATAGACCACATCCACTACGCTGCAATGGATGGCTACCTTTGCTTCAATATCTACAAGGGTTGGATGAAGAGCAACAGCCAAGTGTGCGGTTCAAGCAAAGAAGTATCGGCCAAGAGGAAGAGGGACAAGGACGAAGTCGAGGACGTGGACGAGGACTCCGAGTAAGGTGGCAGTGTCGTTGCTCATGGTGGTTCTAATGCAGTGTCTACCGGAATAGTTGCAAAGTTTAATTTCAGGTGTGCTTAATTTAATTTGAGGGGTGTGTTGTGCTGAGCCCCCAGCAGAACTATGTTATGTTTCTTCTCGTTACTTTAACTCTTCAGTACGTACATACTAGTATTTCTTACATTTCATCTTTTAGTTGGTATAGTACTACCACTCGTTTCTTCACATTATATACGTACAATATATATGGCCAACATCATATAGCCAGCAGTTTAGTTGTCAAAGAATTTCAGGGTGCTTAGTTTTGTCAAAGAATTCCAGGATGCTTAGAGGGTGCTTGGATCCAAGGGACTTATTTTAGTCTGACTAAAAATAGTCTCTTTAAGAGGCTAAAGTTCCAAGCACCCCTGACTAAAGAGGGGCTAAAACTAGTCTTGAGACTAAAAATTTTAGTCAGGGGTACCCCTACTAAAATGTGGATTAGTCCTCTCTCTACTCATTTAACTCCTCTCCTTTAACACAGGCGAGTTCTGGATTGGAGGGTTTGGAGGATAATAAATGCTCATTAACTTGATTTTAGCCTTTTTAGTATTTGGATCCAAGCATGGGTGAGGCTAGCATGTTTTAGTCCCACTACTTTTAGTCATGGGACTAAAACGTATCCAAGCACCCTCTTAGTTTTATTTGAGGGGTGGGTTGTGCTGGACACCATTATTGTGACTAGCCTTTTTAATAGTACTATATGCATAATTTGGCGACGAGCGCTCTCTATATGTACCACCTTTTTTTAATTTCAAGTTTTGCTCCATGGCGCAATCCATCGATACTACTGCTGTACAAAAGTATACATTTTTTAAAAGGCTAGAGGGCGGGGCAGTCTAGCTTGGTCGGTTTCACGAGAGGCGAGGGCCTTTGTGATTTGACGGCTCATTACTGCTGGAAGGCGGGGCCTTGTGATTTGACTGCTCGTATAAATGCGCCGACGACCTGATCGAGGAGGAGCAAAGAACCGTGCGGTATACTCAAGTTTTCCACTGGAGTAGTACTGCGACGGAGGAGCACGAAACACGGCAGCCCAGTGCCATATGGCGATAAAAATGATCTAATTTGCTAGTCATCTCATTGTTAGCATTGTTCTATTCATTCCCTCAAAAAAACCATTGTTCTATTCATGCCTCGCAGAGAACGTGACACGTGCGGCGAAACACCCGAAGCAAAAGATGAAACACAGGAGCAAAAGAAGAAGGAAGATTATCACCCCAAATGATCTAATTCGCCGCGGAGTCGTAACTGCTTCTTCATCGCCTCCACGACCTCCATCTCCTTGCGCGTCTCCTCCGCCATCTTCTTCATTCTGTCCATGACGCGGGATTTCTCGACGCGAGCCTTCATCATCTGTTCCACGGCCGCATTACGTACCTTGACAGCAGCCGGGTGCTCGATGCGGAGCTTCGCCAACTCCTCCTTCTGTTCCATGACGAGGGCCTGCAGCATCTTCATCGAGGAACTACTATTCTCATGCAGCTTCTTCCAGCCGGCGTTCTTCTCCTTCAACAGGTCGATCTCGTGGCAGAGCTTCGCCTTGTCCTCCTGAAGTCGCAGGATTTCGCCGGTCGCCTTCTTCTCCGAGGCAATGCTCTTCTTCAGCAGCATCACCAAGCCGGCGGTCAACTCCCCCTGCTGATTGAGCTCAGCGGGCATGTCGTCGAGGCTCTCCTTCAGCAACTCCATCAAGCCTTGGATGAACTCCTTCTGCTTATTGAGGTGCTTATTGAGCTGATCGGGCATGCCGTCGAGGGATAACGACTCCAGCTCCGCCGGCTCGGCATGTTCGCCTCCGCGGCTAGGGCGCTCCTGGGAGCCATCGCCTGCCCGTGAGAGATCTTTCGAGGTCTCTGCGTGGCGGCGAGCCCTCTCTTTTTTTCCGCAGCCTTGGTTGCCGCTCCCTTGTTACGAGTAGTTCTCGACCTAGAGCTCTGCTCACCGGCCATGGCAACGACGGACGAAGAAGAAGCACTTATGAGGAGGAAAGGTAGAGTAATTTTCGGTTAGGTAGTTCCCCTTTTTATAACCTAAGTACTAGCACTAGTACTAATACCTGCATAGTGGGAACACGTTCAGGTTTGGTACGTACTAGTAGGTGTGAGCAGGCTTTCGAATGTGATGGGAACAAGGTAAAGATTAATTGATGGTTTTGGTTTCGAGGCCCGAAACGGCTCCCGATGAGTTTAGCGGAACATAAATTTCAAGTACTACACTGCTCAAATGCGTAAATATTATGTTACTGTCAAAAATTGGCACAAAATACGAAGGAGACCAATGGAAGTACTACTAGCAACCCACGATTTAACTACTCGCATGCGCGCAGTGGAGTAATAATGTCTTTCTTCCGCCCTCACGTCCACTCAATTTGCATGCGCTGTATTAATTGACCATCAATGAAGTGAACGACTTTACACGCGTCAAATTATCACATGGGGTGGATCTTGGTACAAAATTGCGTCCGCCCGTGTACCCGCGTGTGCGTGCGAGGGAATGAGTGCGTGCGTGGCGTGCGTGCACATCTTCGCTTCGTGCATGTACCGCCAGTATGGCTCAGGGAGGACGAGTACATTCTTCTGGAACCAGCAGCACGTCACTGTGATCAATCCACGCAAGGAGGTCGCGACAACGCCTCCACATGTGCCACGTGGCTTCATGAACTGTAAGAGAGACACTGTGTAGCGTGCCATTGGTATTCTAATTTACGTGTTTTGCACATACTCGAAGTACTAGTAAGGTACACGTGCATTGCACGCATCAGATTTTGCAACCAAATTATGAATAAATACCACACTATAGCATGTAAGCTCTGAGTCATATATGCCTGATGTAGCCCTTCGTTTAATTCTTATAGTTCATCTCATTCAAAATCAATTAGTTTTTATAAAAAAGCTAAGAACGCGGGAATAGGAAAAACATGGGATTATAGTGGAATGTCGTCTTGAATCCTACAGGATTGTACGAGTGTTTGATTGTGCATAGAAAAAACGCAGAATTCTTTCAAAGAGGTTTGAGTGGATGGGATGTTTCCTATGAAATCTAGTGCAAATGAATCATATGGAAAAATTCCTATGGTTTACAATCCTACGAATCAAACAACCAAGATAGGAAAAATTCCTAATGATTAGAATCCTCCAAAATTCCTTTGAGAATCCTTTGAATCAAAGAAGCCCTTAATCTATTTTATGATTCATGGAATTGTGCGTTGTAAAGCATAAAGTAAAAACAAATAATGGCAATTCAACTAGAAAAAAAGTTTGGGCAGTTATGATACGGAAGATTCTAGAACAAAAGAGAACCACTGTTGTTTTGAGGTTTGTGCATTATGCTTAAGTTCAACCATGGAGTCTGCTAGATTGTACATGTGGCAAAATCCGGTGGGGGGCTAGAAGATGGTGCGAGGGGCCGAGTGGAGGGAGACTATGAAGGAATGCACAAGTGCGAGATCGATATTTAGAGAGAGGGGGCGAACACGTGCGCTGTTGCGCGCAGTGGCGGAGCCATGAAAAATAAATGAGCTAGGGGGCCAAGCATTGCTAATCCTTTACGAGGAGGGTCAATTCATGAACTTAAACCATTTTTAGCAGCAATTGTCTAATGATCACATTCATATTAGCCTCGATATATAGTGATGTTAGGGGGGAGGGGGCAGGGCCCTTACTGCCCCCTGTCTTCGCCATTGTGCACGCGTCTGAGAGATGAAGCGGAAGGCATGGATGATGAGAGGGGGACGTTGGATATATAATTAATGTGGGTGTATTAGCTATATATGTTAATCCTATATAGAGAGGTATAGATTGATCGATGTGGACGTGGGAAAGAGGGTGAGACCTCACTGGATATATCGATTGATCGGTTTGTGTGGAAAACTATGAAAGACCTAGCTATATACACACATACATAGAGGAACATCGATCGTTGCGCATGCACGCGTGAGAGATAAAGAATGCCCGATATGATGGAGAGGGGGATGTGTGTGGGTGTGTGCCTTCATGGGAGACCGACCTGAAGAAAAAGATTGCATGCGTGCGATGGATAATGCCGACTGGTAGTGTGTGTGCATGCATGCACGAGAGAAAGTTAGTGGTACAATTATAAAGAGAAGACTACTGTGTGGGTGTAAAAGAATAGGTGAGGTCATAATCAATGTAAAGTTGAATTCAAATATTTGAATAAGAGATCCTGATGTTTGAAACCCATGCATGCATGAATATAACGGAGATCTGCGCGGTGTGGTTTGGAAACGAGCATGTTGTAATGTATACACATTGAACAAGGTCAGACTGATTTGAATTTGAGATACCGATGGCAGACATCATTTGGCCACGTCGCATCCGTGCATGGACACACTATTCTAATTGGAGATGATGGGCGGCTTTCGCATCACATATCTATATCTATACCCCTATATATATATTATATTTTATATTTTTTATATTGTGTGCGGGTAACTTTAACTTTGAAAGATGGTCGTTGGATGAGGCGAATCCGATGGTCCAAAGATGGCAAATTTGAGCACTACTGGCCGTTGGATATCATCTAGATTCCACCAGATTTCGCCACATGTATAATCTAGAAGACTCCATGGTTGAACTTAAGCATAATGCACAAACATCAAAACACAAGCACTTCTTATTTGTTCTAGAATCTTCCGTATCAGAATTGCCCAAATGTTTTTCTACATGATTTGCCATTATTTGTTTTTACTTTATGTCTTACGACGCACAATTCCATGAATCTTAAAATAGATTAGCTTTCTTATAAAAACTAGATGATTTTGAATGAAATGAACTATAAGAATTAAACGAACATCTACATCATGCATATATGACTCAAAGCTTGCATGCTATAATGTGGTATTTATTCATAATTTGGTTGCCAAATCTCATGCGTGCAATGCACGTGTACCTTACTCTAGTCTAAATGGTGTTTGTGTGTGTGTTGTGCGTGTTGAGGTGCAAATTGTCTTTTTTTGGGTACACGTTAAGCTTGTTCTTCCGAAATTTCAAGCCGCGCCTTGTTATGCCGAAAATTCAAGCTAGCGTCTCTGTCTATCGTGCTGCGAAACTCCCGCCTCTTCAACCCGCGCCTTGTTAGCCCGAAATATTTAAGATATATCTTTGTCTCGTTGTGCTCCGACAACTCCCTCCATCTCAACCCGCGCCTTGCTATTCCGAAATTACAACGCGCGCGAAAACTCCCACCTCCTGTGAAATCCCGACACGCGAAATGCCCGTGGTACCCCTGAACCGAAAGAACCGCCTCAAATCGGTGGGGGTACTTTCGTAACTTACCCCACATTTCGGACAAGCGCGTCTCTAAGCCATGGTTCCCCACTGCCATCCCATCCGCCCACCCATTCGTACACCGAGGCCGCGAAAACCCGCGACGAAACCCCACACCCTGCTCCGTCCGCCACCCAGCCGGAGCCTCTTCCCCGACGACGTCGTCCACAGCAACACCTCGACGTCCCTCATCCACCGTACCGGATGAGGATCCGTCGTCGATCTCATCGTCCCGCCGGTTCAGCCACCCCGTCCTCCACCTCCAAGGAGCTGCCCCGACGTTCCCCTCGTCTTTCGCGCCACCTCCATTCCCACACCGCCGTCTTCACCTGCACCACCGGAAGAGCATCATCATCACCGTTTCCTCGGATGAAGCTGCGGCCTAATCGGCTGCCACCAAAGAGGTTGTACACTAATCGCCGCATTTTCTTCTTGATTCGATCTCACGGTGCTGCCGGCGCTCGGTCCCGAGCCGACACGGCGCGGCTCCATCCACGCGGCGTCGCCGGCCACTTCCTCCACGGCGTCGCTCCCTCGGCGCGACGTCCACATCAGTAGGAGCTGCTGCTGCTTTAGCTCTCGCTCGCGCTGCTGCTCTGCTCTTGCTCTCGGTCCCCTGCCTGGTCTGCTCTTGCTATTGCTCTTGCTCGCGCTGCTGCTCTCGCTCTTGCTCTTGCTTGCGATGCTGCTCCGATTTAGCTACACTTCAGTCGACTGAATCGACTTTTGGGTCAGTCGATTTTCAGGGGGTGGGGGGGGGCTCGCCGGGGTGAAGGAAGAACCAGCCGCAGCGGGGAGGGGGGCTCGCCGGAGAGGTACCCCACTATCTATCTTAGGGTTCAGGATGGGGCGGTGGTCGCCGGCGGTGGCGGGCGTTGGCGGGGCGGTGGCGTGGGGATCGCCGGAGAAAAGCTCGGCACGGGGGGGCCTAGAGGGATGGCCGGGGCGGTGGCGGACCGGCGGTGGGGAGTGTTTTCGGGGCGGGCGGGGGCGCACCGCCGCCGCGGGGCGGGGGCTTGCTGTTTGGCCGGTGGTGGCTGGCGGCTCAGGGGGTGGAGGTTGAAGATGAACCGCAGGCCCTTGATTTCGTATCCAACGGCTGCAAAATCGACTGACCAGAGATGAAAAGTCAGTCGACCGAACGTGTAGCCCTCACCTTGCTAGTGCGTTCAGTTTCGACAGCAAAATTCAGTTTCGACAGCAAAATTCAGTTTCGACAGTTAAGTTCAGTTTCGACAGTTAAGTTCAGTTTCGACAGTTAAATTCAGTTTCGACAGTTAAGTTCAGAGATGAGCGGCTGATGTATTTTACATCTAGCACTTTGTGGTTATGTATTTTACGTCATGTATTGGAGATGCTATTAGAATTCCACTCAGGTTAACGTTGTTCGTTGTCTCTCTTGTCCTGCTTCAGCCTCGGCGTCGTACAACTCACCGGAGCTGCTCCAACGACGAAACCCTCCATCACAGCGGAGCAGTACCTCGGGCTCCATCTCCAGACGCCTAAGATCTTCTTCCCCTCCTCCGACAGCCAAGTCAGCCGGAGCATCCTCACCGGCCAACCCAATCACGCTGAGATCGACATGGCTTCGCCAAAGAGGTTGTACACTTGTTGCATCTCTTTTTTACTCTACATGTTATATATATTGTCCACTGAGCACTCGTAGTAACGGGAAATACGATTATTTTATCCTACTATATGACAAGCAGTGAGGTACCAGGCAACTTAGCTATCCGTGATGGACTCTCTTGAACGCCATCATTATTTATCTCTGCGCGTTTGAGCTGTGCATTTGTCGATGGGCCTGGGAGTTGAGCTAGTATGGCAGTGGCCTGGGTCCAAAGTAATAGAAGTAGCACAAAAACATTTTTTAGTGTAGGATTTTCCTTGCTCAAGCCTGCCTACTAGAATCGCCAGTGCTTGAAAGGAAAAGTGAATGAAAAACATCGGAATTGGAAAGTTTCCTATGGTACTACTTTTCATGAATTTGGTGCAAAGGAATGGAGCAAAGGAAAACTGTAGGATTTGTTCCTTTAGTGTCTCCTTGAAAGAAAAACCGTAGGAATTCTAATTTCCACTTCTCCTCCTTTTCATATTCCTATTCATCAAGCACAAGACTAAGAGATAGTAGCATAATAGCATTATAACCGTACATTTTCTTGTGGTTTGACTTAATCTCACCATGCTTTTTTGCATCCTGTGATCTTCCAATTGTTGTGAATCAAACACCCAGATTGGCAGAAATCCTGTGTTTTTAAATTCTCTGTTTTGCACGTGCATTCCTATCCTATTCCTGTCTATTTCCTATCCCTGCATTGTTAGAATCCTCAAATTCAAACAAGCCCTTACTCAATTACTTCTGTTACAGATATGTGTCAAAGAAAACCTTGTGTGGTTTGTCCTGCTCCTGCGGCGCTGTGTTCCACCCCAGCTCAGCTGCTCCAACGACGGAAGGGTTCACCACAGCAGGGATCCGCTCTCCAGACTGTCTTTCGCCGCCTCAGATCTTCTTCCCCGCCGCCGGCAGCCACGGCAACTGCATTACCATCATCAACTGAGCAGATGACCTTGAGGACTACACGGGTCCGCAAGAGAGGTCGCACTCTTCCGTGTCTGCTTACGTTATGCGTCGCTTAATATGATGACATGCTACATTATCGTCGTGTTCACCTATTAGACTCCGAGTCAGGTCCAAACTAATGCTGAAACTTGAGTTTTTAAATGGTTGTGGGGTACATATTGGGGCAGCAATCAGTACTATCTGTCTACTATCTGGTTAATCTCCGGTGTCTACTATGAGTTTCATGTTGGGTGCAAACAAACATTAAAGGAGCCATTATCTGTATTTTTTAACTAAAGCTATTATCTGCCTGCTATCATTGGTTTTGGGTCTATCCACAGTTTGCTACCATCACTCTGGATTTGTGCATGCACTCCTTACATAATCTCACTATGTTTTATTCCTATGCATGCCAGTTATTGTACACAATGGAACTGATCATGTAGAGCAAAAGAGACGAGCCTTGCGTGGCAATAAAATTTCATGCAGACGTCGTTCCATGGTGGGCGCAAAGGCAGCCCCCCTCCACCCATTTCGGATCGTAATCAAGAGGAAGATAACTGTTCTGAGGGGGATTCAGAAGGAGAAGACCACTCCTATTTACCCCATGAGGTCTTCGCTCTAACTTGGCATGCTGATGTTGGTAATATCATGCATATGGTGCCTTGCATTGCTTACTGTATACATTAAAGATGTCATCTGCTTAGTTTAGACATGCTTTGTGTCAATGCCATCTGTTTAGTTTCTTTATCGTATATGTGAATCATGCAATGCCATCTTGTCTAGCCAGGCATCATATATGTGAATTTTGCAATGCCACCCTGGTTAGCCAGTCATCTTATATGTGAATTATATCATGCCATCATTTTTTATTACGTGTTAAATTTGTCAACAATTTTAGTACATTCAATTACTCTTCCTGTGCATCAGCCATTCGGCACGGTCATGGAAAAATCTGGAGTGGAAACAAGGTCTTCAGAGCAGACAATGCTATCTGACGAAGCGCATGTCTTGCTGGTTACCGATAGCTCCTCAGAGGAGGATTCAGAGACAGATGACCAGTCATATTCCCCCCCCCCGAGGTGCATGCCCTAACTTGGCAGGGTTATGTTGCTCATATCGTGCGTATGGTATCTTGCATTGCTATGTCATTTGCTTAGTTTAGACATGCTTTGTGTGAATGCCACCTGTTTAGTGTCTAATTACCATATATGTGAATTATGCAATGCCATCTTGTTGCAAGACATTATATATGTGAATTATGCAATGTTATCTTGTTGCAAGGCATTATGTATGTGAATTATGCAATGCCATGCTGTTTAGGCAAGCGTCATATATGTGAATTATATCATGCCGTCCTTTTTTTGTATTTCTCATTGCTTTTGTCGACAATGTTTGTATATTCAACTGCTCTTCCTGTGCATCAGCCATTTGAATTGGTGATGGAGAAATCTGGAGTGAAAACAAGGTCTTCAGAGCAGACAATGCTACCTGCTGAAGCAGATATCTTGCTGGTTACAGATAGCTCTTCAGAGGAGGATTCAGAGGCAGATGACCAGTCCTATTATCCCCCTGAGGTGTATGCTCAAACTTGGCAGGGTTATATTACTCATATAATGCATATGTTGTATTGCAATGCTTAGTTTTTACATCATATACACAATATTGAATGCCATCTCCTTAGTTGACACATCATATATGCGATTGCCCTCTGCTCACTTCCTTAGTATATAAATCATATATTTGAATTATGTCATGCCATGATGTTTACATAGACAGCATGTATCTGAATTATGGCATGCCAACCCATTTTCTAAAGACATAATATAGTTATATCATCTCATCCTGTTTACATAGTCATCATATTTTAAATTATGTCATTCTATCCGTGAATTATATCATGCCATCATGTTTCCATCGACGGCATGTTTGTGATTTATGGCATGCCAACCACTTTAATAGACACATCGTATAGTTATATCATGTCATCCTGTTTACATAGTCATCATATTTTGAAGTATGTCATTCTATCCTGTTTAGTTAGCCATCATACATGTGAAATTGTGTCATGCTATCCTGTTTAATTAGCCATCATATATGTGAAATTATGTCCTGCTATTCTGTTTGCTTAGACAACATAAATGTGAATTATTTCATGCCCTGTTTTCTTCCCTACTATCCATTGCACCTGTCTATCTTACAATGTCTGTACATTCAATTACTTTTCTTGTTTATCAGCCATTTCAATTGGAGGGAGTGATGGCAGTATCTGTGGGAGTAAAAACACGGTCTTCAGAAAAGATCGTGCTACCTGTCGATGCAGATAGAACCACGGTTGTACTTGCCCAAGAACCAGCCCCACCACACATAACCCACACTCATGCAGATTGTACCCCTACCCAGTTGGACAGAGAACCAGCTACACCCCTTCTAACCCCAACCCCAGCAGATAGACACCCAGTTCCCGTTGACACAGCACCGTCTCCACCACAGAGCACCCAAACACGAGCAGTTAGTAAGGCAACTGCAGTGCCCAAATCACGAGGACCACCACTCCGAACCCGAAGTCAACGCTTAAAGCAGAAGAAGAATTGTTCTCAGGTCAGGTTCCGTAGCTATGGTTCATACTACTTTGCTCTTGCATCACTGTATTTACTGATACCAACTAATTTCAAATTTGAAGGATGCAATTGAAACTCCAATGGCGCAACAGGTATGTTTTAAACCTGTTTCTTCAACGTGTTTGGCTGTTTGCTGTTGTAACTTGCTCTATGTTGATTTCAGTTTCAATTGAATAAACAGTTATGTTCTCATGCCATGCACATTACAAGTGTTGTTATTGCTGTGTAGTTTCCCACACTTATATTCTGTCTATGCTGCTTTGTCTTAAATAGATATGATTCGAACTGTATCTATCTTGATTTGGCAACATAAACTAGAATGATATAGACCATACAGTGACCATACTACATAGATATATGTTTGTTTCATGCTGTTATCCTGTCCACCTTACTACTGAACTGGTTTACCAAAATGAGTTTCATATACTACATTGTAAACCTGAGATGTGTTTGTTTGTTTCTCTTTTAGAACGCGGATAAAATATTGGAGAAGAGTACCCTGTTATGCAATGGTAAAGGAAGTAATGCAGATAAGGTTCAAGATAGTGAGACATCCCTGTTGGTCTCCAAGAAAGCTGATAAAAACTATATTGAAGACACTGAGACAACCCCAAAGTCCTGTCTTGATGTAGTGTTCGAGTTACTGGCTACCACTGCTGGCACCAGCTCTTCGAACTCGTTGCCTGAATCAGTTCGGCTTCTTGAGTCTCAACTTCAAGTTGAAAGACATCGATCAGATGTTATGCGACAGGAAGCCGAAGGACTGAGGAAGTCCCTGCAGAATTCAGATGCATACTTTCTGGTGCAACAGCAAGCGCTGGAGGACTTAAGCGCCAAACAAGAGAAAGTTAATAAGCTTGCTAAGCATCTTGCCAGCATTATGGGTACCCAGGATATTGTTTCTTGAGCTCTTCTAAAGTGGTTTCAGTTCTGGACTTGTTTTGCTGCGGCGTTTATATGCTGTTGTGTTCCCTATATTTGCACTGGTGGCGAACTTTGATGCCCAGTGGATGTAATATGTGTAATAGCCGTGATAGCCTAGTGTAAGTTGCTTGCTTATTTATTTCCTTGTTGTCTTGTTTATTTGTTTGCTTGTAGTCAGTGCAGTTCTTTTTCTGCGGTTTGCTAGTGGTTGCAATAACCTATTTTTTAAAACTAGGCCACAATAACCATGGGCTAATATTTATTGTAGTGACACTGGGCCTCCTACGAGCCATAGAAATAGTGGGCCTTCTACGGGCCGTATAAACAGTGGGCCTTCTACGGGCCATAGAAACAGTGGGCCTTCTACGGGCCATAGAAACAATGGGCCTTCTACGGGCCGTAGAAACAATGGGCCTTCTACGGGTCGTATCATCAATGGGCCTTATACGGGCCGTATGATCGATTGGCCAAACATGGGCCAAACAGACCGCATTCTGGCCGTAAACGGGCTAGAGTTGGAATCGTCCGTTCATGGGCCGACCATAACGGGACATCGTTAATAGGCCTTATTTGATGACGCTATGAAAACGGCCCAACGTATTAACGGACCACAAACGGGCCGACTGTAACCACGGGCTGAATTTGGCCCACAAGCAGAAAATGACAGTAACGGGCCGTAAGTAAATGAATGCTGGAAAATAGCCCAAGAATAAATGGGCTCTGAGAAGGCCGAAAGATAACATGGGCTGGAAACGGCCCAACGGAATAACGGGCCGTTAATGGGTATAAAGTGATACACTGTTCTTTACGGGCCAGTTTCACCACGGGCCGTTAATGGGTGTAAAGTGATACACTGTTCATTACGGGCCAGTTTCACCACGGGCCGTTAATAGGCCAAGAGTTACATAGGGCCTCATATGGGCCGAAAGACGTCATGGGCCATACATGGGCCAGAAGTGAAAACGGGCTGGAATCATATTGGATGGCCCAGATGATGCTACTGGGCCTAATTCGAATAGGGCGTAACGGGCCTTGGGTTAGCGGGCTGTAAATGGGCTATATGCGAACATGCCGTTAACAGGCTTTCCATGGGCCGGCCCGCGACCTTTTAACCAAGTCAAACGGGCCAACCTTTTCACAGGAATGGGCCTCTGTTGGGTCGTGCCACGTGTTGACGTATCATAGGCGCCTTCTGTCCAATGAGTGGATGACATCTGTCCCAGCGATGAGCCGACACGTGTTTCCTCCAGCCAATGATGATTTTACACGTGGAAAATCCCCATTGGTCGGGGCTGTTAACGGGTTATCGGATCCAAAACCCGACCCGATAGCTTAAGGACGTTCCGTTACGGTGGATGCCACATGTCGGTCACCCTTGACGAAAGCACTTCTGTGACGCGCGATTTATCGTCATGGAAGTGGACACTTCATGATGATAATTTTGGTAATGTCATTGAACACTTCTACGACAACACAGGTATGACTATCTTGATTCTATCATAAAATCGTCATGGATGTACATGCATGACAGAAAACGCGACCTACTGTGACAAACACGTATCATCATGGAAGTGTATTTTTTTGTAGTGCTAGTAGATGTAGGGGATTGTAGGTGTACATGCCTATCTATCGGTTAAGGGGACCTCTTTAGAAAGACTGTGTCTCGGTCATCCGTTTCTCAAACATCATGTAGTGCGAGAAATTCAACGGAGGAGATCGAGTCTTGTGGGGAAAAGTGCGCAAACCTCTGTAGAGTGTACAAACTAATCATGATTAGCCGTGTCCCCGGTTATGGACATCTTGAGTATCCAGTTCTTGGATTATCATGTGGATCTCATCACTCTTAATATAATTTGATTGGGTTTAATGATGATGCTTAATTGGGATTTAGTTGGGTGAACCTTCTCAATGTTTAACAACCACCCTGATAGTTAAATAAAATTTATTCCTTGTTGTAGGGAAAAAATGGCTTTCTGCAAAACATATTAACCATACAGCCTCCACCAGCCATATATGCATGTAGTGATAGTATTATTCTGTTCATTACTCTCTTGTGTTACATTGCCAACATATTCCGTGTGCTGACCCGTGTCGGGCTGCAACGCATCATGTTCCAGACTTTTCAGATGACGAGTAAGGAGCCCTAGGTCGTGGTCTTTCACTCAGTGATGCCGTTGGAGTTGATGGACTCACTTTATCTTCCAAGCCTTCCGCTATTATCGTATTAGATGGCCTTAAGCCATATTTATTGTAATAAGTTCTCTTTTGAGACATTCGATGTAATAAGTGTGTGATTGCTACTCTGTTATAAATCCTCAAGTACTGTGCATGTCAGCATTACCGATCTAGGGATGACACTGATGCACAGAGATTAGACTGTTTGAGGTCTGGTCGCTACAAGATGGTATCAGAGCACACGCTGACTGTAGGACACGACCACTAAGCTAATGCCCTATATCACTACTCTCTTCTAATTTCCAACTCCTCTCCATTTTCTACTCTTTAGGATGGCGGACACAAGGAACAAGTTTGCACAACCAGATGAAGACACACCTTTTGGACACCACCTGAAGGAAGTCACTAGGTACCTGAACATTGGAATACCAAGCTTCACCGAGACTTACAACGCCACTTTACTAGAAGAGGAGCGCTGGATGATTCAAGTTCAAGTTCCAGGAAGGACATTCACGCCAGTCACTGGAGCCCATAGAGTTTTCCTTTGATGCACCAACCTGGAGTCTAGGACAGAGTATGGCAGCCCACATCACCATGGGACGCATTGGAGAAGTTTACCACAAGGATCTCAAGGATACTATCTACCAGATTTGTGGGCGCCGAGATGAGTAATCGGAGATGATTAGCACCAGGAAGGATAGATCCATTGCAACTTTCATCCAGGAGTTAAACCAGCACATTCGTTGCCAGGAGAACCAGATGTGCGCAGGCATGATAGATCTGAAGAAGGCGATGACCGGGATCACGGAGCTGTAGGAAGAACTCAAGTCTACACGTGATGGATACGAGGAGGAAATGACGATACTAGTGGAGATGAATGATGATTTGACAAGGAAGCTAGGAGTATTCATGGGAGACCCCGCGCCAGGAGGAGAAGATGACGATTCTACTTGCCCGGACAACTACATCATCGTCGATGACACCGACTCGGACCCCGACGATAGCGATGATGACTATGTTGATGAAGCTGGAGCGGATATTATGGAGTCTTCCACCGATCAATTTTTCTAGTCGACCACCATATCAGTAGTAGTATTCCACCATGTATATAGTATAGTCCGAGCACTTTTGTAACGATAGCTCTAGACCGATTGTATGCCCTTGCTTGACTGATTGAGTGATATGATTGTGTTTGTCTCATGTGCATATGGGTAGTGTTTTCTCACTAGCCCTCATTCTATTCTATTCTCTTCCCTCTAAACCCTCAGATGCCTCCGAGACGTGACCCCGGATTTACCTTTCCACCGGAGCTCACTCAGTTGATCCAGCAGCAGAATACCTTGTGATACGTCTCCAACGTATCTATAATTTTTGATTGCTCCATGCTATATTATCTACTGTTTTGGACATTATTGGGCTTTATTATCCACTTTTATATTATTTTTGGGACTAACCTATTAACCGGAGGCCCAGCCCAGAATTGTTTTTTTGCCTGTATTAGGGTTTCGAAGAAAAGGAATATCAAACGGAGTCCAAACGGAATGAAACCTTCGGGAACGTGATTTTCTCAACGAACAAGACCCGGGAGACTTGGACCCTACGTCAAGACACAAAAGAGGAGGTCATGAGGTAGGGGGCGGCCCTACCCCCCCACGCGCGCCCTCCACCCTCATGGGCCCCCTGTTGCTCCACCGACGTACTCCTTCCTCCTATATATACCTACGTACCCCCAAACGACCAGATACGGAGCCAAAACCCTAATTCCACCGCCGCAACTTTCTGTATCCACGAGATCCCATCTTGGGGCCTGTTCCGGAGCTCCGTCGGAGGGGGCATCGATCACAGAGGGCTTCTATATCATCACCATAGCCCTCCGATGAAGTGTGAGTAGTTTACCTCAGACCTACGGGTCCATAGTTATTAGCTAGATGGCTTCTTCTCTCTTTTTGGATCTCAATACAATGTTCCCCCCTCTCTTGTGTTGAACTATTCGAGGTAATCTTCTTTTTTGCGGTGTGTTTGTTGAGACCGATGAATTGTGGGTTTATGATCAAGTCTATCTATGAATACTATTTGAATCTTCTCTCAATTCTTTTATGTATGATTGGTTATCTTTGCAAGTCTCTTCGAATTATCAGTTTGGTTTGGCCTACTAGATTGATCTTTCTTGCAATGGGAGAAGTGCTTAGCTTTGGGTTCAATCTTGCGGTGTCCTTTCCCAGTGACAGTAGGGGCAGCAAGGCACGTATTGTATTGTTGCCATCGAGGATAATAAGATGGGGTTTTCATCATATTGCATGAGTTTATCCCTCTACATAATGTCATCTTGCTTAAGGCGTTACTCTGTTTTCATTAACTTAATACTCTAGATGCATGCTGGATAGCGGTCGATGAGTGGAGTAATAGTAGTAGATGCAGGCAGGAGTCGGTCTACTTGTGTCGGACGTGATGCCTATATACATGATCATACCTAGATATTCTCATAACTATGCTGAATTTTGTCAATTGCTCAACAGTAATTTGTTCACCCACCGTAGAATACCTATGCTCTTGAGAGAAGCCACTAGTGAAACCTATGGCCCCTGGTCTATCTTCATCATATTAATATTCCAATACTTAGTTATTTCCTTTTCTTTCTACTTTGCTTTTATATTACCTTGCATCTTTATCATAAAAATACCAAAAATATTATCTTATCATATCTATCAGATCTCACTCTCATAAGTGGCCGTGTAGGGATTGACAACCACTTATCGCATTGGTTGCAAGGATTCATTTGTTTTGTGCAGGTACGAGGGACTGGCACGTAGCCTCCTACTGGATTGATACCTTGGTTCTCAAAAACTGAGGGAAATACTTACGCTACTTTGCTGCATCATCCCTTCCTCTTTGGGGAAAACCAACGCAGTGCTCAAGAGGTAGCAAGAAGGATTTCTGGTGCCGTTCCCGGGCAGTCTACGCAAAAGTCAACATACCAAGTACCCATCACAATCCCTATCTCCTGCATTACATTATTTGCCATTTGCCTCTCGTTTTCCTCTCCCCCACTTCACCCTTGCCGTTTTATTCGCCCTCTGTCTCTATCATCCCTCTCTTTCTCTATTTGCCTCTTTTTGCCCGCTTGCTTTTTGTTTGCTTGTGTGTTAGTTTGCTTGCTTGTCACGATGGCTCAAGATAATACAAAATTGTGTGACTTTACCAATACCAACAACAATGATTTCACTAGCACTCCGATTGCTCCTCTTACCGATGCTGAATCTTGTGAAATTAATACTGCTTTGCTGAATCTCGTCATGAAAGATCCGTTTTCCGGCCTTCCTAGTGAAGATGCTACTACCCATCTAAATAGCTTCGTTGATTTGTGTGATATGCAAAAGAAGAAAGATGTGGATAATGATATTGTTAAATTGAAGCTATTTCCTTTTTCACTTAGAGATCGTGCTAAAGCTTGGTTTTTGTGACGCCCGGATAATCAAGCTACAGTAACCTCTGCTAATGATGCCATGTCACCTCGAATTACTGTTGCTAATCCCCCGTTAGTTTGAAGACGATTCAAATTAAAATTCAAAATCAAGTCAATCGGTAAAAGTTTTGAAACATTAAAACTGAAATGTTCATCATGTGGCAAATAATCCCTAACTAGTTTTGGTGGTGGAACCAACCTTTTCCAAAGTGTTTAAATGCCCTAAACTAATTAAAATTTGTGGCTAAAATAATAATTTAATTGCTTTTGAGTATATAAAAAAATATTATACTAAATTATTTTGGGTCCCAACTAGGTTTGGCAGTGGCCTATTTTGATGGTACTAATTTAGGTGCTAACTTGTTTTTTTAAAGAAACTAAACTAACAAAAAAACAAAAAGAAAAAGAAACAAAGCCCCCCCCCCCACTGCTGGGCTGTGGCCCAGCTGGCCACCAGGCCACAACCGGCCCAGCCTCCCCCTACTAATCCCCACCCGGCCGAACCCTAGCGGTTCAACCCCCACTACCTAGAGCCCGCTACCCCCAGTTCCCCCACGACCCCCACTCTCTCGTCCTCCTCTGCCCTCGATCTGGATCCGGGGGCTCGATCCCGTAGCCGCCCGTGGGCTTCGTCACCGACGCCACGCCCCGCCATTCACCGCAACGTCGCCGCCCGGAGCCCTACCTCGTCGACGTGCCCGCGCTCGAGGAACCGTCACCCACCGCCATCACCCGACGCCGGCCGGAGCTACCTCGTCGTCGAAGTCGCCGCCCCGTCGCACGCCGTCCTCTCCATCGCCGGTGCCGCCTCACCGGACGTCCCCGAGCCCGCAGCCTTAGTCCCTGCGCCCTGCCGTGAGCATCGCACCTCCCCCTCTCTTCCTCACCCGTGCATGCGCTCTCCCCCGTGCCGTGCACCGCACGCCCGACGCCGCGTCTGGCCGCGCTCATCACCACTACTCGCTCGCGCGCGCCTGCACTAGACCTGGCCACGACCACGCCCGCCGCCGCCGCAGCCGTCTATGCTCGCCCGCGCTCCGGCTCCCTCCGCCTCCCGGCAGCGTCCCTCCACCGCACCCGCCCATGCGCCGCTAGCCGCCCGCGCCCCCCTGCTGCTGCCTGTGGCTGCACTGGCGCTGTCGTGCCGCCCCCTCTTCTTGCAGCTGCTGGGGCCGCTTCTGCTGGCCCCGCGCTTCGCTGGTGGTGCTCTGCTGCCCTCTGGCCGACGTCCCCCTCCGGCGACCGCCCGGCCTCGCCGGCCTCGTTCGCCATGGCGCCCGTGGAGACGCGCCCGAAACCCGTCGTCCGCACCCCCTATGGCCCTAGGCCACTGACACGTGGGGCCTGTCCAGAAACGTTTTTGTTAAAAAATAAATAAAATAAATAATAAAATTAATTAATTAAATAAATAAATGATTAAATAAAGAGTTAATTAACTTAATTGATTTTGATTAATTAAACTAAATTAATTAACCTAATTAATCCTGTTTAATTAACCTAAACCCTAATTAACCTAAAACAGAGAATGACAGGTGGGTCCCACGGGGCCCACACGCCAGGTTGACCAGGTCAACGGTCAACGTTGCCTGCTGATGTCATGCTGATGTCAGCAAACACTATTCTGGATAATGTTGATTAAATTATTTAAATAAATCCTAAAAATGATTTAAATCTTTTAAAATTAATATAAAATAAACCGTAGCTCGGATGGAAAAACTTTGTACATGAAAGTTGCTCAGAACGACAAGACGAACCCGGTTACGCAACCCGTTCGTCCGCCATGCATCCCTAGCATAGCGAACACGCAACTTTCCCCCTCCGGTACTATTGTCCAAAAACAGGAAACACCGGGGATACCTTCCCGGATGTTTCCCCCCTTCGCTGGTATCACCTCCTACCGCGTTATGTCACACCTGGCACATCTTATTGCCATGTTATGCTTTGTGGTGCTATGTTTGCTTTATATTTACTGTTTCTTCCCCCTCTTCTCTCCGTTAGACCCCGAGACCGATGCTGCCCTTGTGATCGACTACGTCGACGACGACCCCCCTCCTTACCAGAGCAACCAGGCAAGCAAACCCCCCTTGAGCATTCTGATATCGCCCATTTCTTTCCCTCTCATGCTTGCACTAGAACTGCTACTGCTTTTTGTATGATCCTACTCTGATGCATAGCCTGTTGTTGTTACCTGCTTTCATACCTTACCTGCTTATCCTAATCTGCCTAGTATAGGTTGGTTAGTGATCCATCAGTGACCCCCACCTTGTCCTTGTTGCCCCTGCTCCATCATTGAAGACCCGATCAACGGGATCGAAGACCAGGCCCCGGCACCGCACATCACTTTCTCCTTAGTTGCTCGACACTACTGGGTTACTATCGAGTGCCGAGGGTGAGACCTCTACAAAACTTCTGATGTCAACTCAGTACTGTAGCTATTCGGTCATGGTCATCGAGGGTGATTCTGCCTTAACCACTTCCGATATGACTCTGTCGTGCAACCCCTCAAGTGTGAACCTCGGGGGTGGTTCCTCTTACGTTCACCTTGATGATTACATCAAGTGGAATCCACTGAGGGTGATTCCTTAGGTTTCCCCATGATGTTTGGACACATAGTTACTACAGTTACTATGACTTTACACTGAACCATGTTACTAAAGACGGGTCGGCCCTGAGGGGTACCCGCGCAAGCTTAATTGCGAGTGATGTGGAGACGGGTTGAGCTGGAGGGTGCCCACGAGATAATTACGAGGCATGGCCGGGCATTCCCTGCCCTTGCCGCAAGTCCTTGAGACGGGGCAACGGGGTCACATCTTTCGTGAGTCTCTGCTTGTTACCGCGCGTTCCTCATCCACTACGATTTGGATATTTGATCCGAGGGGCCTCTGGCCTGCTAGCACTAACCATCATGTGGGAATAGTATGGGCGTTCTACGTTGTATACATCAGCCGAAGCTTAATAGACGTCAGCGACTGATCGGCGTGCACCGGGTTGGACTACGTAAGCACCTGCCTTGTTGAAGGAGGTAGCTAGGTCTGCTCACTGGCCACCCACGCAACATGCAGGAGTTCCCGGGGAGATGGCCCATGACCCCTGGGGGCATAGGTTTAGTCTGGCGTGCTGGCCTCTCTATTAAGCCTAGGTCGGGTTGCGGCGTATTGTTTGGCCGAGGCCGGGCATGACCCAGGAAAGTGTGTCTGGTCGGAGTTAATCGAGCATGGTGGGTAAGTTGGCGCACCCCTACAGGGAAGAAAACATCTATCGATAGCCTATCCTATGGTAACGGACACTTGGAGTTGTATCCCGATCGATACACCTAGAACTGGATACTTGTGATGAGAAATGGATTATGACGAGACTTGGATATGAGATGATAACTGGATAGTATGGCTCTGGGATTGCTTTCTCACAGGGAGTCGAGAAAGGATCTCTGGCCGAGGTTGATAACACTTCTACTACTTTACTTTATGCTACTCTACTCCCTCCTATTGCTGCAAGATGGTGGTTTCCAGAAGATGCTAGTCTTCGATAGGCTAGGCTTTTCCCCTTCCCTTCTGGCATTCTGCAGTTTAGTCCACAGATACAACCCATTCCTTTGATATAGATGCATACTTAGTTTAGATCTGATGTAAGTCTTGCGAGTACTTTGGATGAGTACTCACGGTTGCTTTGCTACTTCTTTACCCCCATACCCGATTGTTGCGACCAGATGACAGATCCCAGGAGCCAGACGATGCCACTGATGACTACTACTACCCGGAGGATGCCTACTACTACATGACGACCACTGACGACTTGGAGTAGTTATGAGGCTCCCAGGCAGGAGGCCTTGCCTTTTTGATCGTGGCTGCTTTTGTGCTAGCCTTCTTAAGGCAACCTTGTTTAACTCATGTCTGTACTCAGATATTGTTGCTTCCGCTGACTCTTGTGTTTTTGAGCTTTTGTATTCGAGCCCTCGAGGCCCCTGGCTTGTAATATAAAGCTTGTATTATTTTAATTTGTGTCTAGAGTTGTGTTGTGATATCTTCCCGTGAGTCCTTGATCTTGATCGTACACATTTGCATGTATGATTAGTGTACGACTGAATCGATGACGTCACAAGTTGGTATCAGAGCTGACTGCCTGTAGGTAGCCCCCTTTCCAACTCCTTGGACGAAGTCGAGTCCAGTCACTACAAAAACTTTTACTAACATGGCTGTGTGGCTTACGGGCCCACGTCGCCATTGGGTGGTATTAGGATCTTTTATTCCTCGTCTATACTCTAGGACTCTGATCTCTCTTCCTTTCAGGTTAAACGATTTTGCTAACTCTAACATTAGGATCTCGTAACTACTTCCTCCCGGAGAGCCCCTTATTTCAGATGATCACTTGCTGCATCAGAAGATTCCGAAGATACTCTATGATATTCTCCTGAGACTTTGTGTGTGTTGCCTTTGCAATTCCCTACCACCGAAATATCCTTATGGATAACTACACACACTTACCAATCTTACATTCTATCCCATTGATCTTATTATTACAAGATGCCCTGAACTGCTCTCCTTTGTTCCGAGAATCCTTTGAGCTTACTGCCTTGCAGTTCCTTGTCACCTGAATACCCCTACGGATAACTTTGTGCACCTACCGAGTATCTTCTCACCCTCAGTTGATTCATGTACTTCACAAAAGTCTTCGTAATACCATTTGTTCTTGTGAAAATCCTCAACAGCCTATTGTTCTTGAATTTCTTGCTTGCTTGCATTATTGTTAATACCATACGTCTAGTAATCTTATTGTCATCCTTTGTCTTTGTCATTTTGAGTCCGTTGATACAATATGTTGCGAATGCTCGCAATCCTCAATCAGATCTTAGAATTCAACCTTCTAGCACAGACGTCATTTTAACATGTGCTGGGTCTCGACCAATCAAATCGCCATCAAGTGTACCCCTAAGGCTATTCTACCTATCCCTCCCTAATCAGAGCATTGCTTCTGATCCCCTGTCTTGGAAATCATAATTCCTTTGAAATTGAGCTTTGAGTTAGTCAGTTGTTTCTATAATCTGAACTCCTTGCATTGTTCTACCTCAGGTTGAATACTGATGCTCACATGAAATCCCTTGTGGACCACCAGACCCCCTTTTTAGGATTTTATCCGACAACGTCCTTCATATTCAATAAGCTTGTGAGCCTTTCCTCGGATACATAATGCTTTTGGAAAATAGTATCCTCTGCTTTCTCAAACATAGTCTACTACCGAGCTTGCGTTATTTATTCTCGAAATTTATGATATATGTTCCTAAGATGCCCCGATGGGTTGAACCTATGCCTTCCCTAATCTGTGTGAACTCGAAAGTTATGCGGGTTATACTCTACTGGCTTTTCGTCAGATAAAATTTCAATACTACAGCTTCATCAAGAGTGAGAAGTAAAATGAAAGGTTATGCATTATAGAAGTGGGAGTCGACCCTGAACCTTTGTGTTCATGCCTACGGACACGGTGTGGAACTTATCATGAATGCTTCTTGCAAGGATATTTAATCATTTGGATAATTCTTTAGGTATCGTAAATTGGATCCCTTGCAGTTATGGTGTCGACCATATTTCCTCCTTGATCTCATTCACTGGGTAAATTAAAATTACTTATCCTCTCCAAATCATTTCCCCAGTCCAACCTCTACTCCGATTTACCTTCTAGCATTACACCTAGTACTTGATACTGGGACACTTTATACCCCATCACATCATTCCTAGCCTGATCGGCTATCTTTTATCATGACAACTTTTTAACTATGCTACCTGGTCCTTATACCCGGAACAACTTCCGACGATGAGCTAAGCTTATGTCGATCTTCCTCATCTTATCATTTCACCTCAAACAACAAGCTTGACTTTGAGCTTGTGTCGAATCCGTGGTTCTCATAGCCTTTCACTTCATACTCCCTTTTCTGCTCAAGGGCATCTTCATAGAGTCTCTCGACAAACTTTGTCTTGATCACTGTCACACTTTGGCTTCTTCAGAGATGTCAATTGAATTCATGGCTAGAAATACCATCTTTGCCTCTCGATGATTTGTATCAGCATCAACAACATTCTTGTCTTCCCCCCAACACAAACTTGATCATATTAATTTTGGGGATACATCCTTTTTAACATGTCGATGGATTGCTACTAAGCCCGTCGGCCACACCCTCATCTTTCCCTGCTAAAATTGTATGACTTATTTTCTAAGTTGTTTCCGATGGATCCTTGGTGTATCCAAAGTCTGACCTTTGTTTGAAACCATGTCAATGCTATCTCGAAGCATGTCTGTGGTAATCCAATCTCCAATAACAACAATTGAAGCACGATACTAAATCTTCTTGATCAATTATCCAAACACCGTTTTATGGGTAACGTCATGAAATTTCTTTCCCCTTACCTAGATGGTTTTATACTTCTATCCTGTCATGGATATCATGCTCTGCTTGTCCTTGAGAAGGATATGCCCCTGAAATATGTGTTTAAACACATTTTCCTTTCCAATGTTCTGTTTAATCTGACAATTACATTTTCCTTTCCATTGGTTTGTTTAAACCTTATTGTGATCTATATTATATAAGGAGCAATATTTCCCTACTTATGTAAACACCTCGTTGTATCACTTTGTCAGTAAGACCCTGTTACTATTGTTGATGACATTCCGGTAGCCACCGATGGACGAGAACTTTGCCTAATGGCCCGCCTCGTTCAATGAGTAGGATAATGGTTCTCTTCGTCCCTCGCCCTTGGTACCAATGTTGTTGCCGACATAACTGACAGGCTACCCTCTGACACGCCTTGCTATCATAACCGTGCAAGATGTCAGCACCCTTCTACTTTTAATCCACCTGGTGGGCCCATAACCCACAGTTCCACAGGATCGAAACCTGACTCTCCCGTATATCCTTTATTCTGAAGTATCATTTGCTCTTGGCTTTGCGTGTTGTCACCAGCCACCGTCCGAGAGATGATCTATTCCCGATGCTCTGAACCCCCTTCTCACACTCTGTTCAGGTATCGATCGTTTGACCATTCGCTTGAAACTTCCTATTGTACCTTCTTATTTTGCTCTCGATGTTTTATTAAGTTTCAACTCGAGAGTTACTTCTGCCACATTCCCTGAATTGTTCACGAGATAGTTAACCCTATAAGGGTTAGTTCTCCCGAAGTTACTCTTTACTTCCGCACTTAAATCTCGAGACGAGATTTCTTGTGGTGGAGGAGAATTATGACGCCCGGATAATCAAGCTATAGTAACCTCTACTAATGATGCCACGTCACCTCGAATTACTGTTGCTAATCCCCCGTTAGTTCGAAGACGATTCAAATTAAAATTCAAAATCAACTCAATCGGTAAAAGTTTTGAAACATTGAAACTGAAATGTTCATCATGTGGCAAATAATCCCTAACTAGTTTTGGTGGTGGAACCAACCTTTTCCAAAGTGTTTAAATGCCCTAAACTAATTAAAAATTGTGGCTAAAATAATAATTTAATTGCTTTTGAGTATATAAAAAAATATTAAACTAAATTATTTTGGGTCCCAACTAGGTTTGGCAGTGGCCTATTTTGATGGTACTAATTTAGGTGCTAACTTGTTTTTTAAAAGAAACTAAACTAACAAAAACAAAAAAAACAAAAAAGAAAAAGAAACAAAGCACCCCCACTGCTGGGCTGTGGCCCAGCTGGCCACCAGGCCACAACCGGCCCAGCTCCCCTACTAATCCCCACCCGGTCGAAGCCTAGCGGTTCAACCCCCCACTACCTAGAGCCCGCTACCCCCCCACTTCCCCCACGACCCCCACTCTCTCGTCCTCCTCTGAATCGGGGGGCTCGATCCCGTCGCCGACCATGGGCTTCGCCACCGACGCCACGCCCCGCCGTTCACCACAATGTCGCCGCCCGGAGCCCTACCTCGTCGGCATGCCCGTGCCCGAGGAACAGTCGCCCACCGCCATCACCCAATGCCGCCCGGAGCTACCTCGCCATCGAAGTCGCCGCCCCATCGCACGCCGTCCTCTCCGTCACCAGTGCCGCCTCACCGGACGTCCCCAAGCCCGCTGCCTTAGTCCCTGCGCCCCGTTGTGAGCATCGCACCTCCCCTTCTCTTCCTCACCCGCGCACGTGCTCTCCCCCATTCTGCGCACCGCGCGCCCGATGCCGCGTCTGGCCGCGCTCACCACCGCTACTCGCTCTCGCGCGCCTGCACTAGACCTCGCCACGACCACGCCCCTCCCTTCATCCTCCCACGCGCACCGCCACCGCGGCCGTCTATGCTCGCCCGTGCTCCGGCTCCCTCCGCCTCCCGGTAGCGTCCCTCCATCGCACCCGCCCATGTGCCGCTAGCCGCCCGCGCCCCCTGCTGCTGCCTATGGCTGCACCGGCATTGCCGCGCCGCCCCCCTCTTCTTACCGCTGCTGGGGCCGCTTCTGCTGGCCCCGCGCTCCGCTTGTGGTGCTCTGCTGCCCTCCGGCCGACGTCCCCCTCCGGCGACCGCCCGGCCTCGCTGGCCTCGTTCGCCATGGCGCCTCTGGACGCGCGCCCGAAACCTGTCGCCCGCACCCGCTATGGCCCTAGGCCACTAACATGTGGGGCCCACCGAGAAACATTTTTGTTAAAAAAATAAATAAAATAAATAATAAAATTAATTAATTAATTAATTAAATAATTAAATGATTAAATAAAGTGTTAATTAAATTAATTGATTTTGATTAATTAAACTAAATTAATTAACCTAATTAATCTTGTTTAATTAACCTAAACCCTAATTAACCTAAAACAAAGAATGACAGGTGGGTCCCACGGGGCCCACACGCCAGGTTGACCAGGTCAACGGTCAACGTTGCCTGCTGATGTCATGCTGACATCATGATGATGTCAGCAAACACTAGTCTGGATAATGATGATTAAATTATTTAAATAAATCCTAAAAATGATTTAAATCTTTTAAAATTAATATAAAATAAACAGTAGCTCGGATGGAAAAACTTTGTACATGAAAGTTGCTCAGAACGACAAGACGAACCCGATTACACAACCCTTTCGTCCGCCACGCATCCCTAGCATAGCGAACACGCAACTTTCCCCCTCCGGTACTATTGTCCGAAAACGGGAAACACCGGGGATACCTTCCCGGATGTTTCCCCCCTTCGCCGATATCACCTCCTACCGCGTTATGTCACACCCGACACATCTTATTGCCATGTTATGCTTTGTGGTGCTATGTTTGCTTTTATATTTACTGTTTCTTCCCCCTCTTCTCTCCGTTAGACCCCGAGACCGATGCTGCCCTTGTGATCGACTACGTCGACGACGACCTCCCTCCTTGCCAGAGCAACCAGGCAAGCAAACCCCCCTTGAGCATTCCGATATCGCCCATTTCTTTCCCTCTCATGCTTGCACTAGAACTGCTACTGCTTTTTGTATGATCCTACTCTGATGCATAGCCTGTTGTTGTTACCTACTTTCATACCTTACCTGCTTATCCTAATCTGCTTAGTATAGGTTGGTTAGTGATCCATCAGTGACCCCCACCTTGTCCTTGTTGCCCCTGCTCCATCATTGAAGACCTGATCAACGGGATCGAAGACCAGGCCCCGGCACCGCACATCACTTTCTCCTTAGTTGCTCGATACTACTGGGTTACTATCGAGTGCCGAGGGTGAGACCTCTACAAAACTTCTGATGTCAACTCAGTAGTGTAGCTATTCGGTCATGGTCATCGAGGGTGATTCTGCCTTAACCACTTCCGATACGACTCTGTCGTGCAACCCCTCAAGTGTGAACCTCGGGGGTGGTTCCTCTTACATTCACCTTGATGATTACATCGAGTGGAATGCACTGGGGGTGATTCCTCAGGTTTCCCCATGATGTTTGGACACACAGTTACTACAATTACTATGACTTTACACTGAACCATGTTACTAAAGACGTGTCGGCCCTGAGGGGTACCCGCGCAAGCTCAATTGCGAGTGATGTGGAGACGGGTTGACCTGGAGGGTGCCCGCGAGATAATTATGAGGCGTGGCCGGGCATTCCTAGCCCTTGCCGCAAGTCCTCGAGACGGGGCAATGGGGTCACATCTTTCATTAGTCTCTGCTTGTTACAGCACGTTCCTAATCCACTACGATTTGGATATTTGATCCGAGGGGCCTCTGGCCTGCTAGCACTAACCATCACGTGGGAATTGTATGGGCGTTCTGCGTTGTATACATCAGCCGAAGCTTAATAAACGTCAGCAACTGAGCGGCGTGCGCTGGGTTGGACTGCGTAAGCACCTGCCTTGTTGAAGCAGGTAGCTAGGTCTGCTCACCGGTCGCCCATGCAACGTGCAGGAGTTCCCGGGGAGATGGCCCATGACCCCTGGGGGCATAGGTTTAGTCCGGTGTGCTGGCCTCTCTATTAAGCCTAGGTCGGGTTGCGGCGTATTGTTTGGCCGAGGCCGGGCATGACCCAGGAAAGTGTGTCCGACCAGAGTTAATCGAGCGTGGTGGGTAAGTTGGTTCACCCTTGCAGGGAAGAAAACATCTATCGATAGCCTTTCCTACGGTAACGGACACTTGGAGTTGTATCCCGATCGATACAACTAGAACTAGATACTTGTGATGAGAAATGGATTGTGACGAGACTTGGATATGAGATGATAACTGGATAGTATGGCTCTGGGATTGCTCTCTCGCAGGGAGTCGAGAAAGGATCTCTGGCCGAGGTTGATAACACTTCTACTACTTTACTTTATGCTACTCTACTCCCTCCTATTGCTGCAAGATGGTGGTTTCTAGAAGATGCTAGTCTTTGATAGGCTAGGCTTTCCCCTTCCCTTCTGGCATTCTGCAGTTTAGTCCATAGATACAACCCATTCCTTTGATATAGATGCATACTTAGTTTAGATCTGATGTAAGTCTTGCGAGTACTTTGGATGAGTACTCACGGTTGCTTTGCTACTTCTTTTCCCCCATACCCGATTGTTGCAGCCAGATGACAGATCCCAGGAGCCAGACAACGCCACTGATGACTACTACTACTCGGAGGATGCCTACTACTACATGACGACCGCCGACGACTTGGAGTAGTTATGAGGCTCCCAGGAAGGAGGCCTTGCCTTTTTGATCGTGGCTGCTTTTGTGCTAGCCTTCTTAAGGCAACCTTGTTTAACTCATGTCTGTACTCAGATATTGTTGCTTCCGCTGACTCTTGTGTTTTCGAGCTTTTGTATTCGAGCCCTCGAGGCCCCTGGCTTGTAATATAAAGCTTGTATTATTTTAATTTGTGTCTAGAGTTTACACATTTGCATGTATGATTAGTGTACGATTGAATCGAGGGCGTCACAGTTTTCGTCTTTGCCTAAAAATAGTATTGATTCATGGAATAAGTGCAAAGATGCTTTTATCTCTAAGTATTTTCCTCCCGCTAAGATCATCTCCCTTAGAAATGATATTATGAATTTTAAGCAACTTGATCATGAACATGTTGCACAAGCTTGGGAGAGGATGAAATTAATGATACGTAATTGGCCTACTCATGGTTTGAATTTGTGGATGATTATACAAAAATTTTATGCCGGATTGAATTTTGCTTCTAGAAGTCTTTTAGATTCGGCCGCGGGAGGCACTTTTATGGAAATAACTTTAGGAGAAGCTACTAAACTCCTAGATAATATTATGGTTAATTATTCTCAATGGCATACTGAAAGATATACTAATAAAAAGGTGCATGCGATAGAAGAAATTAATGTTTTGAGTGGAAAGATGGATGAACTTATGAAATTATTTGCTAGTAAGAGTGTTTCTTCCGACCCTAGTGATATGCCCTTGTCTAATTTGATTGAGAATAATAATGAATCTATGGATGTGAATTTTGTTGGTAGGAACAATTTTGGTAACAACGCGTATAGAGGAAATTTCAATCCTAGCCTTATCCTAGTAATCCCTCTAATAATTATGGTAATTCCTACAACAATTCTTCTGGAAATTATAATAAGATGCCCTCTGATTTTGAATCTAATATTAAAGAATTTATTACCTTGCAAAAGAATTTCAATGCTTCGATTGAAGAAAAATTGCTTAAGATTGATGAGTTTGCTAGGAACATTGATAGAATTTCTCTTGATGTTGATTCTTTGAAACTTAGATCTATTCCACCTAAGCATTATATCAATGATTCTCTCAAAGCCATGAGAATTTCCATTGATGAGTGCAAAGAAAGAACCGCTAGGATGCGTGCTAAGAAAGATGCCTTTATAAGAGTGTGTTCTTCTAGTTCCTATGAAAATAAAGATGAAGATCTAAAAGTTATTTATGTGTCGCCTATTAAATCTTTGTTTTGCAATATGAATCTTAATAATGATGGGACTGAATATGATCCACCTTTACCTAGAAGACGTTCCAAGAATTCGGAGTTTTTAGATCTTGACGCTAAAATTGATGAAAGTGGGATTGAAGAAATTAAAACCCTAGATGTTGCTAAATCCACTATTTTGGATTTCAAGGAATTTAATTATGAAAATTGCTCTTTGATTGATTGTATTTCATTGTTGCAATCCGTGCTAAAGTATCCTCATGCTTATAGTCAAAATAAAGTGTTCACTAAACATATCGTTGATGCCTTGATGCAATCTTATGAAGAAAACCTTGAATTAGAAGTTTCTATTCCTAGAAAACTTTATGATGAGTGGGAACTAACTATTAAAATTAAAATTAAAGATCATGAATGCTATGCTTTATGTGATTTGGGTGCTAGTGTTTCCACGATTCCAAAGACTTTGTGCGATTTGTTCGATTTCCGTGATTTTGATGTTTGCTCTCTATATTTGCACCTTGCGGATTCCACTATTAAGAAACCTATGGGAAGAATTAATGATGTTCTTATTGTTGCAAATAGGAATTATGTGCCCATATATTTTATTTCTTGACATAGATTGCAATCCTTCATGTCCTATTATTCTTGGTGGACCTTTCCTTAGAACGATTGGTGCAATTATTGATATGAAGGAAGCAAATATTAGATTCCAATTTCCGTTAAGGAAAGGCATGGAACACTTTCCTAGAAAGAAAATTAAATTACCTTAGGAATCTATTATGAGAGCCACTTATGGATTGCCTACCAAAGATGACAATACCTAGATCTATCCTTGCTTTTTATGCCTAGCTAGGGGCGTTAAACGATAGTGCTTGTTGGGAGGCAAACCAATTTTATTTTTATTCCTTGCTTTTTGCTCCTGTTTATTAATAAATAATTTATCTATCCTATTTTTTGGTTGTGTTTTTTGTGTTTAATTTGTGTTTGTGCCAAGTAGAACCGTTGGGAAGACTTGGGGAAAGTCTTGTTAATCTTGTTGTAAAAAAATAGAAACTTTAGCGCTCACGAGAACTGCTGCCATTTTTATTTGGAAAGTTATATTTAGTTAATTATTTTTGAATATGATTAATAGATAAATTACACACGTCCAGTAATTTATTTTAGAATTTTTGGGGTTCCAGATCTTTCGCTAGCTACAGATTACTACAGACTGTTCTGTTTTTGACAGATTCTGTTTTTCATGTGTTGTTTGCTTATTTTGATGAATCTATGGCTAGTAAAATAGTTTATAAAACATAGTGAAGTTGGAATACAGTAGGTTTAACACAAATATAAATAAAGAATGAGTTCATTATAGTACCTTGAAGTGGTCTTTTGTTTTCTTTCGCTAACAGAGCTCACGAGATTTTCTACTTTAAGTTTTGTGTTGCGAAGTTTTCAAGTTTTGGGTGAAGATTTGATGGATTATGGAACAAGGAGTGGCAAGAGACTAAGCTTGGGGATTCCCATGGCACCCCAAGATAATCTAAGGACACCTAAAAGCCAAAGCTTGGGGATGTCCCGGAAGGCATCCCCTCCTTTCGTCTACTTCTATCGGTAACTTTACTTGGTGATATATTTTTATTCACCACATTATATGTGTTTTGCTTGGAGCGTCTTGTATGATTTGAGTCTTTATTTTTTAGTTTACCACAATCATCCTTGCTGTACACACCTTTTGAGAGAGCCATACATGATTTGGAATTTGTTAGAATACTTTATGTGCTTCGCTTATATCATTTGAGTTATATAGTTTTGCTCTAGTACTTCACTTATATCTTTTTAGAGCACGGTGGTGGATTTGTTTTATAGAAATTATTGATCTCTCATGCTTCACTTAGATTATTTTGAGAGTCTTAAATATCATGGTAATTTACTTAAATAATCCCAATATGCTTGGTATTCAAGAATAATTAAAGAACTTTCTTATGAGTGTGTTGAATGCTATGAGAAGTTTGATGCTTGATAATTGTTTTGAGATATGAAGAAGGTGATATTAAAATTATGCTATTTGAGTAGTTGTGAATTTGAGAAATACTTGTGTTAAAGTTTGTGATTCATGTAGCATGCACGTATGGTGAACCGTTATGTGATGAAGTCGGAGCATGATTTATTGTTTGATTGTCTTCCTTATGAGTGGCGGTCGAGGACGAGTGATGGTCTTTTCCTACCAATCTATCCCCCTAGGAGCATGCGCGTAATACTTTGCTTTGATAACTTGTAGATTTTTGCAATAAGTATATGAGTTATTTATGACTAATGTTGAGTCCATGGATTATACGCACTTTTCTCACCCTTCCATCTTTGCTAGCCTCTCTAATACGACGCACCTTTCGCCGGTATCATACACCCACCATATTCCTTCCTCAAAATAGCCACCATACCTACCTATTATGGCATTTCCATAGCCATTCCGAGATATATTGCCATGCAACTTTCCACCCTTCCGTTTATTATGACACACTCCATCATTGTCATATTGCTTATCATGATCATGTAGTTGACATCGTATTTGTGGCAAAGCCACCATTCATAATTCTTTCATATGTGTCACTCTTAATTCATTGCATATCCCGGTACACCACATGAGGCATTCATATAGAGTCATATTTTGTTCTAAGTATCGAGTTGTAATTGTTGATTTGTAAGAAAAATAAAAGTGTTATGATCATCATTATTAGAGCATTGTCCCAGTGAGGAAAGGATGATGGAGACTATGATTCCTCCACAAGTCAGGATGAGACTCCGGACGAAAAAGAAAAAAGGAAAGAAAAGAGGCCATAAAAAAAGAGAAAAGGCCCAAATAAAAAAAAGAGAGAAAAATAGAGAAGGGATAATGTTACTATCCTTTTACCACACTTGTGCTTCAAAGTAGCACCATGATATTCATGATAGAGAGTCTCCTATGTTATCACTTTCATATACTAGTGGGAATTTTTCATTATAGAACTTGGCTTGTATATTCCAATGACGGGCTTCCTCAAAATGCCCTAGGTCTTCATGAGCAAGCAAGTTGGATGCACACCCACTTAGTTTCTTTTGTTGAGCTTTCATGTACTTATAGCTCTAGTGCATCCGTTGCATGGCAATCCCTACTCACTCACATTGATATCTATTGATGGGCATCTCCATAGCCCATTGATACGCCTAGTTGATGTGAGACTATCTTCTCCCTTTTTTCTTCTCCACAACCACCATTCTATTCCACTTATAGTGCTATATCCATGGCTCACGCTCATGTATTGCGTGAAGATTGAAAAAGTTTGAGAACACCAAAAGTATGAAACAATTGCTTGGCTTGTCATGGGGGTTGTGCATGATTTAAATGTTTTGTGTGGTGAAGATAGAGCATAGCCAGACTATATGATTTTGTAGGGATAACTTTCTTTGGCCATGTTATTTTGAGAAGACATGATTGCTTTCTTAGTATACTTGAAGTATTATTATTTTTATGTCAATATTAAAACTTTTATCTTGAATCTTTTGGATCTGAATATTCATACCAAAATTAAGAAGAATTACATTAAAATTATGCCAAGTAGCACTCCGCATCAAAAATTCTATTTACCTACTTGAGGACGAGCATGAATTAAGCTTGGGGATGCTTGATACGTCTCCAACATTTCTATAATTTTTTATTGATCCATGCTATATTATCTACTGTTTTGGACATTATTGGGCTTTATTATCCACTTTTATATTATTTTTGGGACTAACCTATTAACCGGAGGCCCAGCCCAGAATTGCTATTTTTTGCCTGTTTTAGGGTTTCGAAGAAAAGGAATATCAAACGGAGTCCAAACGGAATGAAACCTTCGGGAACGTGATTTTCTCAATGAAGAAGACCCGGAGACTTGGACCCTACGTCATGACACAAAAGAGGAGGTCATGAGGTAGGGGGGCGCGCCTACCCCCCACCCCCCAGGCACGCCCTCCACCCTCGTGGGCCCCCTGTTGCTCCACCGACGTACTCCTTCCTCCTATATATACCTACTTACCCCCAAACGACCATATACGGAGCCAAAACCCTAATTCCACTGCCGCAACTTTCTGTATCCACGATATCCCATCTTGGGGCCTGTTCCGGAGCTCCGCCGGAGGGGGCATCGATCACGGAGGGCTTCTACATCATCGCCATAGCCCTCCGATGAAGTGTGAGTAGTTTAGCTCAGACCTACGGGTCCATAGTTATTAGCTAGATGGCTTCCTCTCTCTTTTTGGATCTAAATACAATGTTCTCCCCCTCTCTTGTGGAGAACTATTCAATGTAATCTTCTTTTTGCGGTGTGTTTGTTGAGACCGATGAATTGTGGGTTTATGATCAAGTCTATCTATGAATAATATTTGAATCTTCTCTGAATTATTTTATGTATGATTGGTTATCTTTGCAAGTCTCTTCGAATTATCAGTTTGGTTTGGCCTACTAGATTGATCTTTCTTGCAATGGGATAAGTGCTTAGCTTTGGGTTCAATCTTGCGGTGTCCTTTCCCAGTGACAGTAGGGGCAACAAGGCACGTATTGTATTGTTGCCATCGAGGATAACAAGATGGGGTTTTCATCATATTGCATGAGTTTATCCCTCTACATTATGTCATCTTGCTTAAGGCGTTACTCTGTTTTCATTAACTTAATACTCTAGATGCATGCTGGATAGCGGTCGATGAGTGGAGTAATAGTAGTAGATGCAGGAAGGAGTCGGTCTACTTGTCTCGGTCATGATGCCTATGTACATGATCATACCTAGATATTCTCATAACTATGCTCAATTCTGTCAATTGCTCAACAGTAATTTGTTCACCCACCGTAGAATACCTATGCTCTTGAGAGAAGCCACTAGTGAAACCTATGGCCCCCGGGGCTATCTTCATCATATTAATCTTCCAATACTTAGTTATTTCCTTTGCTTTTATTTTACCTTGCATATTTATCATAAAAATACCAAAAATATTATCTTATCATATCTATCAGATCTCCTCTCTCAAGTGGCCGTGTAGGGATTGACAACCACTTATCGCGTTGGTTGCGAGGATTTATTTGTTTTGTGCAGGTACGAGGGACTGGTGCGTAGCCTCCTACTGGATTGATACCTTGGTTCTCAAAAACTGAGGGAAATACTTACACTACTTTGCTGCATCATCGCTTCCTCTTCGGGGAAAACCAATGTAGTGCTTAAGAGGTAGCACCTTGATGGAGTTGTTTGTTCAGAACCAAGGCAACAACAACAACAACAACAACCCACCACCACCACCCCTAGTTGACAACTTAGCCCATTTTCTGAGGTTGCAGCCGCCGGTGTTTTCCAGTAGCACTGAGCCAATAGTGGCAGATGATTGGCTCCACAGGATTGGATGGGAGTTAACCACTGTAGGATGCACAGATGCTGAGAAGGTGCGTTTTGCCGCGCACCAATTGGATGGACTAGCAGCCTCATGGTGGGAGAATTACACTGTCACCTATCCTATAGCCAATGTTACATGGGACTAGTTCCAGCAGGCTTTTCGCACTGCCCATGTATCAGCAAGAGCTATGGCCATAAATAAGCGTGAGTTCCGCAACTTACACCAAGGAGGATGCACCGTTGGCCAGTATGTGGATGACTTTAGCAAGCTAGCACGTTATGCCCCAGATGACGTTGCTACGGATGCAGCTAAACAGGAGAAGTTTCTGGAAGGAATGAATGATGAGCTGAGCATGCAGTTGATGGTAGCAACCTTTAATAACTACCAACAGTTGGTAGATAGAGCTCTCATGCTTGAAGGGAAGCAGCAGCAGATTGACAATCGCAAGAGGAAGTATGGACAAGGGAAGTATAATTCTGGATCTCAGCAGAGACCCCATTTCACCCCGAACTCGGGAGGACCCCTACATCATAACCATGGAGGTCACAATCACACTGGAGGAAGTTCGAACAACCATAGTGGCTCCAAGAGCGGAAATGGTAATGGAGGAAGCAACGGACAGGACCGTTCCAACCTAGCAACCCCCGCCAAGAAAGATCTAAGCCACGTTACTTGCTACAAGTGCCAAAAAACCGGACATTACGCCAATGAAGGTCCTGAAGCTAAGAATGAAATGGAAATGGAAGTTCTGGGAAGAAGCCCAATCCTTTCAACAGGGGACAAGTGAACCACGTTAACATGGAGCAGATTGAAGCCCAGCCAGATGCAGTAATAGGTAAGTTTTTGGTTAAGTCATTTACTGCAGTCGTTCTTTTTGATACTGGTGCATCACGTTCATACATGTCAAGGGGATTTGTGGATAAGTATAAGCTCCCCACCAAAGTTCTTAGTACACCTATGTTAGTGAGCTCGCCAGGAGCAGAGTATATGGCAAGCCAAGGATGTTTTCAGATGCCATTGACCATAGGTAGGCATGTTTTCCCCTCAGATCTGATAATTTTGGAGTCTTAAGGTTTGGATGTAATTCTGGGTATGGATTGGCTATCGATGTATGGAGGAAACATCGATTGCTCCAGTAAGTCGATTTTGCTCACCACCCTAGAAGGAAGAAGGATCAAGTATGTATCCCGGCATGTGTCGATTAGGACTCAAGTAAATTCCTTATCAGGAGTTGTATAGGAGGAAGTACCACTGGTGAGGGATTTCCTGGATGTATTTCCAGAAGAGTTGCCAGGCATGCCACCGGATAGAGACATCGAGTTTTTGATTGAGCTTTTGCCAGGCACAGGGCCAATATCTAAGAGGCTATACAGGATGCCCGCACAGGATTTAGAGGAAATTAAGAAGCAGATTGAGGAGTTACTGGATAAAGGATATATTCGCCCAAGCTCGTCACCTTGGGGATCACCAGTACTTCTAGTGGAGAAGAAGGATGGATCGCTGAGGATGGTTGTTGATTATCGAGGATTGAATGAGGTGACGATCAAGAACAAGTACCCACTGCCAATGATCAATGATTTTTTTGACCAGCTGCAAGGAGCTAAGGTGTTTACCAAAATCGATCTGCGATCAAGGTACCACCAACTGAAGATTCGAGAGCAGGATATACCAAAGACAGCTTTTACCACAAGGTACAGGCTATTTGAGTATACTGTTATGTCATTTGGCCTGACTAACGCACCTGCCTATTTTATGAACATGATGAACAAGGTGTTTATGGATTTTTTGGATAAGTTCGTTGTGGTGTTCATTGATGATATTCTGGTCTACTCAAAGAATGAAGAGGAGCATAAAGAGCATTTGCGTTTGGTACTTGGGAAGCTCAGAGAACATCAGCTATACGCCAAGTTCAGCAAGTGTGAGTTTTGGTTGAAGGAAGTTGTATTCCTTGGACATGTTATATCCGGAGAAGGAATAGTAGTAGACCCCACCAAAGTTGTCACTGTGAAAAATTGGGAGGCACCCATGTCAGTTGGAGAGATCCGGAGTTTTCTTGGACTCGCAGGATACTAGCGGAGGTTCATCAAGAATTTCTCGAAGATTGCAAAGCCTATGACGAAGTTGTTGAAGAAGGACACCAAGTTCAAATGGACTGAGGAATGTGAGGCGAGTTTTCAAGAGTTGAAGAAATGCTTGGTTACATCACTAGTGTTGATTCTGCCAGATCAACACAAGGATTATGAAGTGTATTGCGACGCTTCTCATCGAGGACTTGGAGTTGTACTTATGCAGGAAGGAAGAGTTGTTTCATATGCCTCATGACAGCTTAAACCCCATGAGTTAAATTATGCTATGCATGATTTGGATTTAGTAGCCGTAGTGCATGCGTTGAAGACTTGGAGACATTTTCTCATCAGAAACAATTGTGAGGTATACACGGATCACAAGAGTTTGAAGTATATCTTCACGCAGAAGGAGTTGAATCTCAGGCAGAGGAGATGGTTGGAACTCATTAAGGATTATGACATGAAGTTGCACTATCATCCCGGAAAGGCTAACATAGTAGCCGATGCGTTGAGCCGCAAGAGTCATGTCAATACACTCATGATCGGAGAGTTACCCAAGGAGTTAGCAGAGAGTGTTCGCGAGCTATGTTTGGAGATAGTCCCGAGAGGTTATGTAGCAGCATTGGAGATTCAGTCTACTTTGACGGATAAGATCAGAGAATCTCAGAAGATGGACAAGGAGATTGCCGAGATAAAGGAAAGGATGAGCAAACGGAAGGCTAAAGGATTTCGTGAGGATGAGCATGATACCTTATGGTTCAAGGACTGCATATACGTGCCAAATTATCAGGAGATCAGGAAGCTGATTTTGCAGGAGGCCCATGATTCGCCATATTCGATTCACCTAGGAAATACTAAAATGTACCTGGATTTGAAGGATAGTTTCTGGTGGACCGGAATGAAGAAGGATATTGCGGATTATGTAGCAGTTTGTGATGTATGCCAGAGAGTGAAGGCAGAGCATCAGAAGCCAACAGGATTGCTACAACCATTGCCAATACCCGAATGGAAGTGGGACAAGCTAGGTATGGATTTTATCATGGGATTGCCCAGGACTCGTTCAGGCTATGACTCGATATGGGTTGTAGTCAATCGTTTGACAAAAGTAGCTCATTTCATCCCAGTGAAAACCACTTACACTAGTGCTAAGTTAGCAAAGATGGACAGACTGAGGGAGTCAATCAGATTTTGGAGGACATGTTGGAATTAGTTTATCTCAAAGTTTTGGAATCAGTTGCATGAAACTTTGGGAACCAGGCTAGAGTTCAGTACAACTTTTCACCCGCAGACAGATGGACAGACTGAGGGAGTCAATCAGATTTTGGAGGACATGTTGAGAGCTTGTGCGCTAGACTATGGATCTAGTTGGGATGACAATTTGCCTTATGCAGAGTTCTCTTACAATAACAGCTATCAAGCCAGCTTGAAGATGGCCCCTTTCGAAGCATTGTACGGAAGGAGGTGCAGGACACCGTTGTTGTGGGATGAAGTTGGAGACCGACAGTTGTTTGGACCAGATTTGATTAAAGAGTCTGAAGAGAAGGTTAAGCTGATTCGCGATAGACTCAAGGTAGCCCAGTCCAGACAAAAGAGCTATGCGGATTCTAAACGCAAGGAGACAGTTTACAATGTTGCAGACAGAGTGTATCTTCGTGTATCACCGCTTCGAGGAGTGAAGCACTTTGGAGTTAGGGAAAGTTAGCACCACGTTTGTGGGACCATACAAAGTTTTGGAACGTATGAGAGAAGTTGCTTACAAGTTGGAGTTACCCGAAGGATTGTCAGGAGTTCACGATGTGTTCCACATTTCTCAGTTGAAGAAGTGCCATGCAGAGATGGCTGATATCCCTCTGAGAGATACAGTGCCACTAGAAGCGATACAGTTGGATAGCGACTTGACTTACGAGGAGAAGCCAGTCAAGATTCTCGAGTTTGCTAGCCGAGTTACACGCAGCAAAGTTATCAAGTTTTATAAAGTTTAGTGGAGCCACCATACTGAAGATGGAGCCACCTGGGAACAAGAGGAAGACCTACGGAAAGATCACCCTCACCTATTTTCTAGCCAACCCAAATCTCGAGGGCGAGATTCATCTTAAGGGGGGTAGGTTTGTAACATCCCAAATTTTCAATTTGGAATGTTATACATTAGGTCATCTTTGTATGTCATATTTTATTGCATTTTGGCTTGATCCTAGAGATTCTATGCAACTGAAGGACCCACGGAGAGAGTTGGGGATTTCGTTATTTTCATATTTGAGTTTTTCTCGAATTTTGAAAAGAGGATCGTTTGATTTTAATTATTTTCTCTACGAATATTTCTTTTATAAAAATAAAAGAGAGGGGATAAAATGACTTCCTCAAAAATGAAGAAATATAGGAGATTTAATGTTAAAATCAAATAAGAGTTTTATTCGGATTTTTATCGCTATTTTATTTGAATTAGGAAAAATATGCGTTTTTCAAAATTGCCTTAGAGGCCCAAATAAATGTTCACCTTGTCCGGTAGATATTTAGAGGACGGGGAAAATTTATTTCAGGATATTTGGAGTCCGTTTAGTATTTCTTTTATTTGTTTTTCTACGAGGAATATTAAAAAAAAGAAGAGGAAACCGACTTTGGGCCATACCCGCCGAGGGGGGGGGGGCTTTATAAGACACCGAGCTCACAGCCCCACAGCCCACCAGCCCACCCTGCCGAAACCCTAGCCGCGCCAACCCGCCGCCACCGACGCCGCCCACTGCCGCGGCGCCGCGCCGACCCGCCGGAGCCGCGCCGCCGCCTCGCCACCTCACCGCCGTCGCCAGAGATCACCGGAGCCACCGGAGTTCGCCGCCAACGCCGCCGGTTTCCTTTGACCGGTTCGGTTTTTCGGTAAAAACATAGATGCGTGTTTTTATTTAGATCGGTTTTTTCGGTTTAGTTATATAGCGGACGTTCGTCTGTACGTTCGTTTTAACGAACGGTTTTTACCCGCAAGCCACAGACAGCGAACGTTTGTTCGTTAGTCTGTTTTTTAGTTTTCTTTTTCTCGGATTTTTCGCGATTATTTTTGATCGTGATTTCTGATCCGATTTTCGTTTTAGTTTAACTTTTCGCTCGTTTATCGGAATCAGGCGATTCAAGCGCCTAGAGTTTCGCCTCGAAGCCCTCTTTCTGTTTAATTAACTTAAACAAGTTTTTGCTACTGTAAAATTTGACTTTAGTCCAAATTAGTAATCGAAGCTTGTTTCTTTGGCAGTTTGAGTTTCGTTGTTTCGTTTGATTTGATTCTTTTTGCAAACCGGAGTTCTTAAGTTGAACTTTCTGGTTAGATCTTCTTATTTGAGTTTTACCCGTGCATCTTTGCTTGATTTCTTATTGTATGCTTGTTTGATTGCGATAGAGTACCCGGAGTGCGAAGCGTGCTACTACGAGTCTCTAGGTTTCATGGATCATCAGCAAGGCAAGTAACACTTTGATCATATCCCTTTATCACCCAGTTTTTATGCATTAGTTTCAACCCTCAAACATTGCATGGTTAGGTTGATAACATGTGGGTATTGGGAAGTAGTTGATGAGGTAGAACCTATTACCTGATTTATTATCAAACCCTTGGGAGTTACTTCTACGTTGCTTATATTGCTATGCTATGCTCGTAGACGTGGTTTGGGTTTGAGTGTATTCATGACGGATGTGAGTATTGTTAATTAATGGTTAACTTAAGGTGGCAACTTTAATACACATCTGGGTGGATTGAGGCACCTGGGGAACCCAGTGTTGCCTATATTTTTGGAAATCCCGGGGTACCGTGTGATTCTTCTATGGACTATCACCCAGGCTCAAAGGGATCATAAGATTATTCATGCTAGAAACTTCCGTGTGCAGCCACATGCCATTATGGGATCTGGCATGGTTGAGTAAGTTGTGGGAAACCTTTCCATAATGGGCTAGTAGATGTAGGGGATTGTAGGTGTACATGCCTATCTATCGGTTAAGGGGACCTCTTCAGAAAGACTGTGTCTCGGTCATCCATTTCTCAAACATCATGTGGTGCGAGAAATTCAATGGAGGAGATCGAGTCTTGTGGGGAAAAGTGCGCAAACCTCTATAGAGTGTATAAACTAATCATGATTAGCCGTGTCGCCGGTTATGGACATCTTGAGTATCTAGTTCTTGGATTATCATGTGGATCTCATAACTCTTAATATAAGTTGATTGGGTTTAATGATGATGCTTAATTGGGATTGAGTTGGGTGAACCTTCTCAATGTTTAACAACCACCATGATAGTTAAATAAAATTTATTCCTTGTTGTAGGGAAAAATTGGCTTTCCTCAAAACATATTAACCATACAGCCTCCACCAGCCATATATGCATGTAGTGATAGTATTATTCTGTTATTACTCTCTTGTGTTACATCCCCAGCATATTCCGTGTGCTGACCCGTTTCGGGCTGCAACGTATCATGTTGCAAACTTTTCAGACGACGAGTAAGGAGCCTTAGGTCGTGGTCTTTCACTCAGTGATGCCGTTGGAGTTGATGGACTCACTTTATCTTCCAAGCCTTCCGTTGTTATCGTATTAGATGGCCTTAAGCCATATTTATTGTAATAAGTTCTCTTTTGAGACATTCAATGTAATAAGTGTGTGATTGCTACTCTGTTATATATCCTCAAGTACTGTGTGTGTCAGCATTACCGATCCAGGGATGACACTGATGCAGAGAGATCAGACTGTTTGAGGTCTGGTTGCTACAAATTCTTATCTTTTATGCGAGCATCATTGAAATCATCATGCATAGCTAAAAAGGCATTAAAGGAAAATGTTTGTTGGGAGACAATCCAAAACTTATACCTATTGTTTTTATGTGTTAAAATTATTAAGCTACTGTAGTAATCATGTTTTATAGCTTTCATTCAAGTAAAGTGCCAAGTAAGGCCTTTGGGGTCATGTGGATGATAGTTGACTTGATTTTGTGGAAACATAGAAAGTTTTGCGCCCAGTTCTAGAATTGTTTAAATTCACACAAATGTGATCTTGCTCTGATTTTTATCATGTACTTTATATAGAAATTTCCCATGTTTTCCTAAGTTTCCAGAATTTGTAAAGTTGCAGAAGTATTGTTCTATAATTTGGCAGATTCTATTTTTAATGCATAGTTTGCTTATTTTATTGTTTCTATGGATTATATTGGTCAATATAAATTGTGGAAATGATTATGTACAGTATGAGTTTTGAGAGAAAAATTATGAATATTGTCTTTGACAGTACCCAAGTGTATGATTTTCTCTTTATTTTACTAACGCATCTCACAAAGTTCCGTTAAGTTTTGTATGATTGAAGTTTTCAAGTTTTGGGTGAGATATCGATATGAGGAGAATAAGGAGTGCCATGACCCTAAGCTTTGGGATTCCCAAGGCACCCCAAGGTAATATTCAAGGAAGGTCCAGGCAACTAAGCTTGGGGTTGCCCAGGAAGGCATCCCCTCTTTCGTCTTCAACATTATCGGTAACCTCACTTGGAGCTATATATTTATTCATCACATGTTATGTGTTATGCTTGGAGCATCATTTTATTTTGTTGATATTTGCTTGCTGTTATTTATAATAATGTTGTGTATCTTCTATTCAGTAAAAGTGTCAAGGATAGCCTTTACCATGCTCAATTTGTAAGTATATGAGTTACTGTTTCAAAACAGAAAGTTTTCCGTTCTTGTGTGAATTCTCTAGAAAATTCGGAATGTGATAAAAGCTTGAAATTTTGACACAATCAGATATGATAAATTTTCTAAAGTGTGGCAAATTTTCAGAAGTTTTTGAGTTAAAAAAGTATGGATCCTTCTTCACCCTTTACAAACTCTCTTTTTTAGACAGATTGCTATTATGTTTGCATTGTTTACATATGTTTGCTTGTTTAATTATTCTATTTGAGGATAGGAGTATTAAATATGCAAAGGAATTTAGTATGAAATGTTAAATTATAATTTTAGTGATTTGCTACAGTAGAGAATGATAAGGTTTTGCTTTGATTTATACTAGCTTATCTCATGAGTTCTTGTTGAGTTTTGTGTGGATGAAGTTTTTGACATTTAGGGAAACCGTGATATGGGAGGAATTAAGGATACACAAGAGCTCAAGCTTGGGGATGCCCATACCAAATTAATATTTCAACAAGTCTCAAGCATCTAAGCTTAGGGATGCCCCGCTAGGCATCCCACCTTTCTTCTTCAACAATTATCGCTTAGTATCGCTTGAGCCTAAGTTTTTGCTTCGTCACATGAGTTGTGCTATTCTTAGAATTTTATTTTATTTTGTTTTGCTTGCTGTTTTAATAAAATAATTAGATCTGAAAGTTTTTAAATAAGAGAGAGTCCTCACATAGCTACCTATTTACTAAACTACTCGCTTGATCTTCACTTATATCTTTTTGGAGTAGCTTGTCATTTACTCTTATGCTTCACTTATATCCTATGAGTAATTGTTCAATGAATTGAATATCATAAAGTTGAAATTATTTGTGTTTCATATGCTTGTATCACACCTAGTAGTAGCTTCACATCAGGTTTAGAAAGTGAAATCTTTTGAAGCTTGACAATCACAATTGGTCATACAAGCAATTCATGAATGATTAGTATAAGGAAGAGAACTTTCACATACAAATATATTATCTTGGACATCTTCTATGATTGTGAATACCCATTAATTATTTTAAAACTTGAGAAAATTAGTTGAAGTTGGACAAGGTAGACAATGTAATGAGTTATGGTTGGGTATATATTTTCATAGAAGTTATATTGTTATGGATCCTCCAACATGTGGTGTTTTCTTAGGATCTTTTGCTAGCCAAAAATTCGTACTAAGTAGAGATACTATTTATGCATACAAAAACCCTTAAACTAGTTTCTTGCCATGAGTGTCCACCATACCTACCTATGGATTGAATAAGATCCTTCAAGTAAGTTGTCATTGGTGCATAAAGCAATAAAAATTGCTCCTAAATATGTTTGATCTTTTATTGTAAAGGAGAATAAGTGTTGTACAAACTTGTGATGGCAAAGTAATAAAAGCGACAGACTGCATAAAAAGGTTGCTATCATAAGGAAATATAACGTGACGTTCCTTTGCATTAAGAGATTGTGCAACCAAAAAGAAAAAGCAAATGACAACCTCTGCTTCCCTCCGTGAAGGCTATCTTTTACTTTTCAGTATTTACTTTTATGCAAGAGTCAATAGTATGCATTCTCATTTCAACCTCAATTATTCTCTGGTTAGCAAGCATCATGTGGTGGGGAAAGATGTAGGCACATATGGCTAGTCAACTATATTTGATCATGATTTATTATTGTTGACAATTATCTCTATGATACATGAGTTGGGAGGAGAAACATTAAGCTCCTATCTTTCTCTATGTTTTATGGATGTCATTTGTTCTAAAAATATGCTTTGAGTACTAGAAGTCATAGAAGACTATATGATGTTTGAGTATGTGGAGCTCTAATTTAGACTTTGATGAGAATAAGTTTAATTGCAATTGTTTGGTGACTAAGAACTTAGGTTGTTAAGTTTCAAGAGAAGGCATTGTTTGAACCATAACATGTGAATTGATTGCTACTTTATCATGATGAGCTTTATGAGAAATAATTGATGTTATGATGCTAGGAAAAGGGATTGAAATTATCATTGATCAAACTTATACACTATGCTAGCATTCACACTTCATAAATTATTTCTTTTATCATTTACCTACTCGAGGAAGAGTAGCAATTAAGCTTGGGGATGTTCATACATCTCCAACGTATCTATTATTTATGAAGTATTCATGCCATGTTTACAACAATTTTATATGGTTTTGGTATGATTCGAATGGAACTAATCCAGACTGACGCTGTTTTCAGCAGAACTGCCGTGGTGTTGTTTTTTGTGCAGAAATAAAAGTTCTCAAAATTGGAAAAAACTTTTTGGAGATTTTTTAAGGAACAACTAAAGAATATTGGAGCAAAGAACCACTAAAGGGGGGCGTGCTGCCCACTAGGCACCAGGGCGCGTCACCCCCCCCCCCCCTTAGTGTGCCTTGCTGGGTAGTGGGCCCCTCAAGGCCTATCTCAGCGTGAGACCAACGCAAAAAATCCTATAAATACAGAAACCCCTAGAAATAACCCTAGATGACAAATTCTGCCGGCGCAAGCCTCTGTAGCCACGAAAAACCAATCTAGACCCTGTTTCGGCACCCCACCGGAGGGGGAATCATCACCGGAGGACATCTTCATCATCCCGGATGCCACCATGATGATGAGGGAGTAGTCCACCCTCAGGGTTGAGGATTTGTACCAGTATCATTTTGTTTGACCTCTCTCTCTCTCTCTCTCTGTTGTTCTTGATTTGGCACGATCTTGATGTATCGCGAGCTTTATTAATATAGTTGGATCATATGGCGTTTCTCCATCTCTATCTTGTTGTGATGAATTGAGTTTTCCCTCTGAGATTTCATTATTATCGGATTGAATACTTTTATGGATTTGAGATAAATTCATGTATGTTTTGGCACTCAACTCGCGGATTCCCGAGCTGGCATTGGGGTAATCTATGCATAGGGGTTGATGCACATTTTCGTCCTTGTTTCTCTGATAGAAATCTTGGGGCACTCTTTGAAGTATTTGTGTTGGATTGAGTATTATGAATCTGAAATTGTTTGATGCGTATCGTATAATTAACTCATGGATACTTGTGGTGACATTGGAGTATCTAGATGACATTAGAGTTAGTTGATGCATATCATATGGTGTTATTTTAGTAAGAACTCTAGGGCTATTTGTGACACTTATAGGATAGCTCTATATATCAATTGGAAAGGATAACTTTTGAGGCGGTTTCGTACCCTACAAACAATTTCTTAATATGTTCTCCGCTAGATAAGAACTTAGGAGTGATTCTTCATCGCACGTTGAGGGATTGTTATATATATGATCCAATTATATTAGCATTGTTGAGAGATTGCACTAGCGAAAGTATGAACCCTAGGCCTTGTTTCTAAGCATTGCAATACTGTTTGTGCTCTCTTTTGTTACTTGCTACCTTGCTGTTTTTTATTATTCCTATTACTAAAATCAATATCTACTATCATTACTACACTTGTATCACCATCTCTTCGCCGAACTTGTCAGGACCCCGATTCCAAGTCACATCGATCTAGCCGGTAACACCTCATATCACTTTGCAGCCTCACGCATGGTATTCCCATGGGTGTCGCCTTACCATGGCCCGGGACCGTTTGCGCCTTTTGGTCACGTATATGATAGTGTCGCTAGGATCCATATGACAGAGAACCCGGGCCGACATGACTAGTCATGAACCCAAAGTGGCACTAACTTACGGGGACAGACATACATGAATCAACATCGAGCATGTCGGTCAGCAGCGTGCGAATCCGGGCTATAGCACTGGGCTAACAGGACTCCGGTGAACCGGGCTGTAGCAGGCTAGGCAGGACTCTGGATGTCACCGCTTGACATTTCCCCGAAGGGACAGACACAGGAACGAAGTGAATCACATGCCGGCCAGTCAAGTGTTCCGGAGCAGTAGTGCTGGGCTAGCAGGACTCCAGTGAACCGGGCTGTAGCGGACTACTATGGCTCCACAAGACTACATTTCCCCATAAGAGAGGCTACCAAGGATAAACAACTAGGTTGTCGGATCCCACACATACCAAGCATTTCAATCATACACACAATATGCTCGATATGTGTAAATACAACATGGCACCACAACATAACTCTACGACTCAAGTATTTATTCATTAGGCTCCGAGGAGCGAGATATTACAAACATGGGTCTCATGACCCAACATTCAGAGCATACAAGTCAAAGCACATGCGGAAGCTTAACTTGTCTGAGTACAGACAACTAAAAATGAAGAAGGCTGAGGAGCCTGACTATCTACAAGACCCTCCCAAGGGTACAAGATCGTAGCTGAGGTAACAAGCTAAACGTCGAAGTCCACATGGAAATACTAGCGAGACTGAAGTCTCTCTGCAAAAACATAAATTAAGCAAATGTGAGTACAAATGTACCCATCAAGACTTACATAAGAACTATCTACATATGCATCGGTATCAACAAAGGGGTGGTGGAGTTTAACTGCAGCAAGCCAGCTTTGACTCGGTGGCTATCCTGAACTACGACTGCAAGTAACTCTTTTAAGGTGGTGCAGACGAGTCCACAAATTCACCACTATGGATCTGCTCCCGTCTCCCTGCGAGAACGCCATCCATAGCACTCACGCTAATCTTGCGAGTTTTAGAGTATCCACTTTCACTTGTCTATGAACTATGCAAGGGGTCCAAGTTTCCATATCCGAGGAATTCGGCTATTCGAATAGATAATGATAACCCTGCAAGGGTGTACTTCTTCACACACACTCTCGCCACTTATCGCCCTATACACGTCATGTACCTCGACAACCTTCAAGCGGAAGCCGGGCGAGCGAGTCGGCCACGACCTGACTATCCAACAAGTCTCTAGTCCAGGTTTATCGCCTATTCGGGTTCCATCCGCAAGGAGATCCGGCCAGGGTGTCGCTCACGGCCCCAAACAATGTGAGCATGGTTCCCAAGCCCACCATCTGGGTGCCACTTGGTACATTGTGCCACTGTGCCTAGTCTGTCCCAAGCCCACCTGTACCGGGTGCCACTTGGTAGACTACTAACACTACCTACAAACACCAGAAACTAGTTGCAACTCCTGGACATAGATCATGTTGATTAATAAGTCGAGAGGGGCACTTAAGCATCCCAATGCATGGTAGTAGCTGTTCATAGATCACAAACACAGAACTCAGTTCCTGAGGACGGCTGCAATGAGACAACCCACCATGTACTCCTACATGGCCTCTCACCACTACCTTTACCAAATCGTGTTCACACAATTAGCTCTCAACGATAGGACATGTTCACCACATTCCAATTCATCCCCGATGAATCACACTTGACTCAACTCTAAGCAGTAGCAGGAATGACATACAAGCACGAATGAGTAGGCACATCAGGGCTCAAAAAATTCCTACTCATGCTAGTGGGTTTCATCTAATTACTGTGGCAATGACAGGTCATGCAGAGGAAAGGGGTTCAGCTACCGCATCATGTAACAGTTGAAACGTTGTTGTCCTAATGCAGTAAAAGAGAGCAGAAGCGAGAGAGTGGGATTGTATCGGAATGAACACGGGGGTTTTGCTTGCCTGGCACTTCTGGAGATAGTATAGCTCTTCATCGATGTCATCGAATTCATCGCTAGATCAACGTCTACTGAGGGGGGACAAACATCGACAACTGAGGAAGAACATAATCAACACATGACGATATGCAACAATATGATGCATGCTATGACATGGTAATATGAATATGTTTTGGGCTAATGCAACAGAAAGTCATTTTAATTGAAGTGAAATTCAAAACTATATCAAATTCCAACTCCAAACCTATTATGAAATTTTCCCTAATCATGTTTCATCCTAAACAGTGAGGTTAACTTGCTCAAACATGCATGAAAATGGTACAGATGGATTCCTTGAATTTTTCTGATAATTTTTCATATATAATTTATTTCATTTGGAGCTATAGATTAATTTCTATGATTTCTCAAAGTTTTGGATATTTTCTGAAAATAATAAATCATTTAAGATTTATTTAAATTCCAGAAAGGAATTATTGCGTCAGCATGACCTCATAGTGATGTCAGCAGGTCAATGGCTCGGTCCAGGTCAAACCTGACGTGTGGGGTCCACACGTCAGTGTCACAGGGTTAAACAGGGGTGTGTTTAGCCTAATTACAAAATTAGTGGGTGCTGGGGCCCATCTGTCAGCGTATGTGGGTGATCTAGCTGGCGGTGGTTAGCGCTAATGACGCGCCACGTCGGCACTCGCCGGAGCACGGCCGGCGACGACCATAACACGCGGTGGAGGCTCACCGGAGTGGCTCGGGACGGCGCTACAGAGGGTGGTTTGCGATGGGGTTTGGCTCTACGGGGAGCTAGAGGAGTGGCGCATCCTCTGGTGGCAGTGACTGGAGCTGGGGTGGCCTGTAGCGGCGGCGGTGACGAGTTGGGCGGCGGCAGGAGTTTGGCCGGCAATGGTTTGGGCGATTCCGAGCAAGGGAGGGGTCGTGGTTAGTCGTGTTCGACTCACGGATGTGCGGTGAGTGCAACGATGAGCTTGAACGCGAGGTTGCGCGGCCATAGCTACGATGGCGACATGGCCGACGGCGTGGAGCTTCGGGCTCGATCGGAAGACGGGGCTAGGGAACGGGAATGGAGGGGAAGAGCGAGGGGGAAACAACATGAGCTCACAGGGAGGTCGCAGAGCATTTCAGCGGCCTCGGGGACGTGTTAGAGACGGCGAATCGGTCGGTGAAGTCCGGCAAGCAGATGCGGCAGTGACGAGCTCGAAGACGACGGCGTGGCCGTCCTTGGCTTGCGTGGCTCGGCGAAGAGGAAGAGGAAGTCACGCCGGACCTTCCAGACACGAGGGAGGGGCGAGGAGGTGGTTGTGGCCGTGGTGAGCGGTGCCGGCGGCGACGACCTCCGCTCGGTGGTGCTCGAGAAGAGAGAGCAGAGGAGGGGAGAGAGGGAGACGTGTGAGGGAGAAGAGAGAGAGAGGGAGCCAGGGGTGTCGTCGCATCATCTGTGCGCGTCGGGGCAGCGGTGGGAAGCAGGAGGTGGCGGGGCGCGTGCTCGTGCGCGGTGGCCACCCTCCTCTCATCATCCTGGTAGGAGGTTGAGGGTGACTGGCACGGCGCTGTGGGCTGGGCCGCACAGTAGCAGGCTGGCCAGGCTGGACAGGTAAGCGCCTGGTAGGTCTTCTGCTCGTTTTTTTTAATTTTTCTTCTGTTTTGTTTTATTTAATTGCCACTGAATTCAAATTCAAACAAATTTGAAAACAGTGCCAAAACTCCCCTGGATAATTTTATGTCACTTAAGGTCTACTCCTCATATACATAAAATATCTTAGGGCATTTGAAAATATATTCATTATATATTATGAATATAACTCCAAATTCAAATAGAATATTGATTTAAAATCAGAGCCCAAATAATTCCTTAGAAATGTTCCAAAATTTTGGTTTGATTTATAACTCTTGCCAAAATTGTCAGAGCAATTTCTAGGGCATTTTGGATTTACTGATTGCAATTTTAGGGTTTCTTGCCGTTTTATTGAATTGATTTCCGAGGTGAGGTTGTCCTGGATTAGGGGGTGTTCGGGTAGCCGGACTATACCTTCAGCCGGACTCTGAGACTATGAAGATACAAGATTGAAGACTTCGTCCCATGTCCGGATGGGACTTTCCTTGGCGTGGAAGGCAAGCTTGGTGATGCGGATATTTAATATCTCCTACCAATGTAACCGACTCTGTGTAACCCTAACCCTATCCGGTGTCTATATAAACCGGAGGGTTGTAGTCCGTAGGCAATCAACTCCATACACAACAATCATACCATAGGCTAGCTTCTAGGGTTTAGCTTCCTTGATCTCGTGGTAGATCTACTCTTGTACTACCCATATCATCAATATTAATCAAGCAGGAGTAGGGTATTACCTCCATCGAGAGGGCCCGAACCTTGGGTAAAAACATCGTGTCCCTTGTCTCCTGTTACCATCCGGCCTTGACGCACAGTTCGGGACCCCCTACCCGAGATTCGCCGGCTTTGACACCGACATTGGTGCTTTCATTGAGAGTTCCTCTGTGTCATCGCCTTTAGGCCCAATGGCTCCTTTGATCATCAACAACGATGCGGTCCAGGGTGAGACTTTGCTCCCCGAACAGATCTTCATCTTCGGCGGCTTTGCTCTGCGGGCCAATTCGCTCGGCCACCTGGAGCAGATCGAAAGCTACGCCCCTGGCCATCAGGTCAGGTTTGGAAGCCTAAACTACACGGCTGACATCCACGGGGACTTGATCTTCGACGGATTCGAGCCACAGCCAAGCGCCCCGCACTGTCTCGATGGGCATGATATAGCTCTGCCGCCGAACAGCGCCTTGGAGGCCGCACACGCATCGGTTTCGACCATTGATTCGGAGCCTACTGCGCTAATCGAGGATCAGCGGTTGGACGCTGCCTCAGGGGCTGCGATCTTAGAGGCGATCGAGCCGAACTCCAGCCCCGCACTCCGCATGGCCCGTGACTCCGAGGAGCCGGATTCCTCTCCGGACTCCAAACCCCCCGCGCCGCTGCCAATCGAATCCGATTGGGCGCCAATAATGGAGTTCACCGCCGTAGACATCTTTCAGCATTCGCCTTTTGGCGACATCCTGAATTCTCTTAAGTCTCTCTCTTTATCAGGAGAGCCCTGGCCGGACTATGGTCAGCAAGGGTGGGATACGGACGATAAGGAAATTCAAAACCCACCCACCACCCACTTTGTAGCCACTGTCAACGATCTAACCAACATGCTTGACTTCAGCTCCGAAGACATGGACAGCATGGACGACGATGTAGGAGACGAACAGGAACCAGCACCTGTAGGGCGCTAGAAGGCCACCTCGTCATATGACATATATATGGTGGATACTCCAAAAGATGGAGATGGCGATGGAACAGTGGGGGATGACGCCCCCAAGAAACAGCCAAAGCGCCGGCGTCAGCGGCGCCACTCTAAATCCCGCCAAAGCAAAAATGCTGATTCCGGCATGGGAGATAATACTACCCCGAATAGCGCCGAAGAACACCCACCTCAGCAAGATTCGGCACAGGAAGATGGAGAAGCCAGCCCTCATGAGAGAGCGGCAGACCGAGAGGTCGAGGATGATAACTATACGCCTCCCTCTGAAGACGAGGCATGCCTCGATGACGACGAATTCGTCATACCATCAGACCCCGCCGAACAAGAGCATTTTAAACGCAGGCTTTTAGCCACGACAAGCAGCCTCAAGAAAAAGCAGTAACAGCTTAGAGCTGCCCAAGATTTGCTAGCTGACAGATGGACTGAAGTCCTTGCGGCCGAAGAGTATGAACTCGAACGCCCCTTCAAGAGTTACCTGAAGCGCAGGCCGCTACCCTGATCAGAGGAGGAAGCACCTACATCACCAGCACATGACATGGCAGACCGGCCACCTCGCGGCCGCGACAGAGAGGCCTCTCGGCCCTCCACCCAAGCCATGCCCCGACGCCGCTCAAATAAGGCATGGGAAAATGCGCCCGACCTGCGAGACATACTGGAGGACAAGGAAAGACAAACAAGATCGATCTACGGATCGCGCAGGCGCCCTACGACATCTGACAATGATCTTCACTTCAGATACAACAAATCCGGCCGGGCCGAACACAACAGACATAGCTCTTTCGAGCTACGTCGTGATATAGCCAAGTACAGAGGCGCCGCACACCCGCTATGCTTCACAAATGAAGTAATGGATCATAAAATCCCAGAGGGTTTCAAACCCGTAAACATCGAATCATACGATGGCACAACAGATCCGGCGGTATGGATCGAGGATTATCTCCTTCACATCCACATGGCACGCGGCGATGACCTACACGCCATCAAATACCTCCCGCTCAAACTTAAAGGACCGGCCCGGCATTGGCTTAACAGCTTGCCAGCAGACTCAATCAGTTCTTGGGAGGACCTGGAAGCCGCATTCCTCGACAACTTCCAGGGAACTTACGTGCGACCGCCGGATGCCGACGACTTAAGCCACATAATTCAGCAGCCAGAGGAATCAGCCAGACAATTCTGGACACGGTTCCTAACAAAGAAAAACCAGATAGTCGACTATCCGGACGCAGAGGCCCTAGCAGCCTTCAACCATAACATCTGCGACGAGTGGCTTGCCCGGCACCTGGGACAGGAAAAGCCGAAATCCATGGCAGCCCTCACGACACTCATGACCCGCTTTTGCGCGGGAGAAGACAGCTGGCTAGCTCACAGTAACAACTTATCAAAGAACCCTGGTAATTCGGATACCAAGGACAAAATTGGCAGGACACATCGGAATAAGCAAAAACACTGCGTTAACAGCGACAACAATGAAGACACGGCAGTCAATGCCGGATTCAAAGGCTATAAATCCGGTCAGCGGAAAAAGCCATTCAAAAAGAATACTCAGGGCCCGTCCAGTTTGGACCGAATACTCGATCGCTTGTGCCAGATACATGGCACCCCCGAAAGGCCAGCCAATCACACTAACAGGGATTGTTGGGTGTTCAAGCAGGCAGACAAGTTAAGGGCCGAAAACAGAGAAAAGGGGCTGCACAGTGACGACGAGGAGCCCAAGCCGCCGAACAACAATGGATAGAAGGGCTTTCCCCCACAAGTGCGGACGGTGAACATGATATACGCAACCCACATTCCCAAGCGGGAGCGGAAGTGTGTGCTACGGGACGTATACGCGATAGAGCCAGTCGCCCCAAAGTTCAACCCATGGTCCTCCTGCCCAATCACTTTTGATCGAAGGGACCATCCCACTAGCATCCGTCATGGCGGCTTCGCCGCATTGGTTCTTGACCCAATCATCGACGGATTTCATCTCACAAGAGTCCATATGACGGCGGCAGTAGCCTGAACCTGCTTTATCAGGATACAGTGCGGAAAATGGACATAGATCCCTCAAGGATTAAGCCCACAAGAACGACCTTTAAAGGTGTTATACCAGGTGTAGAAGCCAACTGTACAGGCTCAGTAACACTTGACATGGTCTTCGGATCCCCGGACAATTTCCGAAGTGAAGAGTTAATCTTCGATATAGTCCCGTTTCGCAGTGGGTATCACGCCCTGCTCGGACGAACCACATTTGCAAAGTTCAATGCGGTGCCGCACTACGCATATCTCAAGCTCAAGATGCCAGGCCCTCGAGGAGTAATTATGGTCAATGGAAACACCGAACGCTCCCTCCGTACGGAGGAGCATACGGTGGCTCTCGCAGCGGAGGTACAAAGTAGCCTTCTCAGGCAATTCTCCAGTCCGGCCATTAAAAAGCCAGACACTGCCAAGCGTGCCCGGAGTAACCCACATCAGGACCGCCTGGCACACTCTGAGCAAGCGTAGCAATGCGGCCCCAACCCCAGCTTCCGCGACATAGCGAAACCAGTACCTCGCGTACATACCTACGCCCTTGAAATACCATGGGCACAGGGGAAGGGGCACAATAACGGCACGCCCAAAATACGGCTTAAAACGTACTAGGGGCTGCCGGATTCTTTTTTTAATTTTTTCTTACTTCCAGGACTCCATACTTTGGACGACCTATTCGGCAATTCGACTGCCGCACAAACGATGCAAGATCCAGGGAGGCAGACAAGCCATGCCGCATTATGGAACTCCCAGGTGGTCTCTGTTACGAGCGGTATACCTATTTTTAAATACAATTCCGCGGCCTTCCCCTGATCAGGACATGTTAAATAGTCCAATATCTTTTTGCTTATCGCACTACTTGTATCGTTCGGTTTTGATAAATAGCCTCTCTATAAACAATGCATAGCTTTTTGTCTATTTTTTGCATTACCCTCTTTTCATATATATGTTTATTAAATGACATGATCGCACCCATACACCATGGTACAGCAAACACGCCAGGGGCTTCCGTACCCCTCATAATGGTGTGAGAAGTCCGTACACTTTCACAAGTGCAGCACCCTGAACTTATAGCACTATATGCATCGGCTCCGAATCATGATTTGGGTCAATAGTTGGGTTTGCCCGGCTCCTATGTTTTGGTGCCTTACGTTCCACTATATCGGCTAAGGTAGCACTAGGAGAACCACTGCGATTGTGCCCCGGTTGAGCTGGGTTAAGCACCTCAGTGGAGAAAGCTAAAACTGACTGTCATGATGAGGCGAGAGACCGGTCGCTGTTCGAGAGGTTTTTTGAGTCCCTAAAGACTTATGCCGCTTCGAGCGAGGAGCCGGATTTGTCCGGCCAAGGCTTGGATAGCGCCCCGAACTCGGTCTTCCGAACTAGGGGCTTCGCCGAAATTTAAAATTATAAAGTTCTATGGCTAAGTGAGAGTGTTCAAGCACTATAGTCCGATTGCCTGGTTCGTTGTGCTGAGCGCCTCCCTCGAAGGACCCAACTATGGGAAAAAGAGCGCTCAGGTTTATCCCGAACACCCCAGCACTAGTGGCATGGGGGCAGAAGCCGACGACTGGCCATCTCTCAATTTTTGATAAATGGCCGCACAGAAAATAATATTTTAAATTCAACAAGCATTGCTTAGCGCCTATGAACAAGTTTTCAGCACATAGGATAAACACGAGCGAGTTCATTCAAAAATTACATCCTTAGTACATTCATCCGCCACAAGGCGGGCACCCGCAAGAACATCCTTATAGTAGTTCTCGGGCTTGCGATGCTCCTTCCCCGGTGGCGGCCCGTCCCTCACAAGCTTCTCACCGTCCAGCTTACCCCAGTGCACCTTTGCACGGGCAAGGGCCCTACGGGCTCCTTCGATGCAGACGGACCGCTTGATGACCTCGAGCCTTGGACAGGCCTCCACCAGCCGCCGCACCAGCCCGAAGTAGCTCCCAGGCAGGGCCTCTCCGGGCCACAGCCGAACTATGAAGCCCTTCATGGCCTGTTCGGCCGCCTTGTGGAGCTCGACCAGCTGTTTCAGCTGGTCGCTCAAGGGCACAGGGTGTCCGGCCTCAGCATACTGAGACCAGAACACCTTCTCCATCGAGCTGCCCTCTTCAGCTCGATAGAATGCGGCAGCGTCGGATAAGCTGTGGGGAAGATCTGCGAATGCCCCTGGAGAGCTCCGGATTCGGGTAAGTAACAAGTAGTTTACTTTTATATTTCTTCTTTGCATAAAGAATGCCTTACCCGCTGCAATCTTCTTCATCTCCTCCAACTCTTGGAGGGCCTTTTAGGCTTCGGCCTTGGCAGACTTGGCAGTCTCCAGGGCCGCCGCGAGCTCGGATGCTTGCGTCTTTGACTCAAGCTCCAAACTCTCATGTTTTTTCATGGGAGCCTGAAGCTCTTGCTGCACCTCGCCGACCTGAGCCCCAAGTCTGTCTCACTCGGTGCACTCCGCGGCCGTTTTCTTTTCGGCCTCAGACAGCGCCTGCTTAAGGGTCGCCACCTCAGTCGTGGCTTCTACAATAAGCAGTACAATCCTGTTATTTTTTTTGCAATCAAGACTTTTTATAGGCACTTTTTCTATAAGGTATTTTCTTACCTTCTTTCCCCTCGAGCTGCCACTTGGCAAGGCCGAGCTCTTGCTCGGTCCGCTCGAGGCCCTGTTTCAGGGCACCCACCTCCGCAGTCAGTGCGGCGGTGGCTAGCAGCGAAGCCTGCATACGCATATTGACTCTTTGTTGTTAGACTCCTGCGAAATTTAATAGATCCTCTATTCAGCTTTTCTTTCCGAACGCCAAACAGAGCATCAGGGGCTACTGTCTATGCGGTTATATTTTTACATATTTTTTACTTACCTCGAAACCTGTTAGGAGGCTAGCGCAAGCTTCACTCAGTCCGCTCTTGGCGGATTGAACCTTCTGGATCACCATACTCATAATAGTATGGTGCTCCTAGTCGATGGAGGCGCTGTCAAGCACCTCAAGCAGATTGTCCTGCACCTCCGATTGGACGGAGGCCACCGGCTCAGAAGGCTTGCTCTTCTTGGAAGGAGTTCGCCTACCGCGGTCCGGAACTGTTGAAGATTCCGGCGCGGTGTCCGGCACAAAGCCGGACTTGGAGCCCTGGGGGGGTCTTGTCCCCTTTACTCCTGGGGTCCGGGAGGTCGCCTTGCGGCTCCTCTAGGACCACCTCCTCCTGCCCCGGAGCTCGTTGCGACGCCACTTCGGCGTCGTCCGCAGTGCGGGGGAGACAGCGGGCGGAACTGAGTTCACGTCTGATGAATCCAGGGAGCCGCTCGACGACTCGTTGAGTTCGGCCCGAGGCGGGCTGCATAATTATGTTCGACATTAGGGAAAGTTGTGCGACAAAGGAACGTCATGAGTTACTCTGATATCCGAATACTTACGATTTCGCCAGACGCTTGGCCCTATCTGGCCACTCCTCTTCGTCGTCTTTGGCGTCGGGGGAGTAGTTCGGCGGAGGGGTCTTCCTCTTCCTGGACCCTTTGGCCTCCCCCGTTGGGGCGGCCTTCCTTTTCTTTCCTCCCCCCGCTGGAGGGGGAGAGTTTTCTTCTTCCTCCTCCTCGTTCTCACGGGAGGAGAGCGTCTCGGACTCGTCGGATGACGAGTCCGACACCACCACATTATAGGCACTCTTTCGAGTCCCCATGGCCTTCTTCTTCTTGGCCTTCTTCTCCGGCACCACATAAGGCGTCGGAACGAGCAGCTTCACTAGGAGAGCAGGGGCTGGGTCTTCGGGCAAGGGAGCCAGACAGTTAATCGAACCGGACTTCGCCTGCCAAGCCTGTCAAAGGTGAGGGAGTTTAGATCCCGCATAGAGTTAAACTATGAAAAAATTTAACATCATGTAAAAGGTGAAAATAGCTTACCTCGCTAGCGTGACGCTGCGAGCTGTATCCGCGGTCCTCGGAAGCGGATGAGGGAGCCTCGACGCCTTTGGTTAGCACCTTCCAGACGTCTTCATACGTCTTGTTGAAGAGCCTGTTAAGGATTTGGTGCTGCGTCGGGTCGAACTCCCACAGATTAAAGTCCTGTTGTTGACACGGGAGGATCCGGCGGACGAGCATAACCTAGACTACATTGACGAGCTTGATCGGCTTGCTCACCAGGGACTGGATGCATGTCTGCAGTCCGGTCACCTCTTTTTCGTCGCCCGACGACAGGCCCGTCTCTTTCCAGGACATAAGCCGCGTGGGGGGTCTGGATCGGAACTCGGGGGCTGCGATCCATTTCGGATCGCGCGGCTCGGTGATGTAAAACCACCATGATTGCCACCCCTTTAGGGTCTCCACGAAGGAGCCCTCGAGCCATAGGACGTTGGCCATCTTGGGCTTTATGTTGAAGGTCTTGAGCCAGAGGCCGAAATGGGGGCGGATGCGGAGGAAAGCCTCGCACACGACGATAAACGCTGAGATGTTGAGGACGAAGTTTGGGGCCAGATCATGGAAATCCAGGCCATAGTAAAACATGAGCCCCCGGACAAATGGGTGGAGTGGAAAACCCAGTCCGCGGAGGAAGTGGGGAAGGAATACTACCCTCTCATGGGGCCTTGGGGTGGGGAGAAGCTACCCCTCCTCGGGAAGCCGGTGCGCGATGTATTTGGACAAGTATCCAACCTTCCTTAGCTTTTTTACATGGCCCTCCGTGACGGAGGAGACCATCCACTTGCCTCCCGCTCCGGACATTGCTGGAGAAGGTTGAGGTGGGAAGTGCGGGCTTGGGCGCTGGAGCTCGAGTGCGCAGGTGATGGATAGGCAAAGGAGGAAGAAGGCGTAGGTAAAAAGGTGGATCCTTATCCCCTTATATGGCCGGATGCGGTTGTGCGTCCCCACCAGCCTAGTAAAACTCGCTTGTCTCCCAAGCGCCGTGACAAATGGCGCGGTGGGGTTACCCACGTCCGTATTGATGAGAATCCCGTAAAAGGGGTACACGATCTCTGCTTTGACAAGACGTGCCAAGGAAACCGCCTCGCAAAACGTGCTGAGGTGGAAAAGTAAAAATGATTCGAGTAAGGGACTTGGCCGTAGTGTGATGACGCACTGCGGAATACGTCGGCAGATTTGATTTGTGTCAATATTGTTCTCTCTATGGCAATATGTGGAAACTTATTTTGCAGAGCCGGATACTACTCTTGGTGTTTACAATCTTCTACGAAGGACTTGGAGGAGGAACCCGCCTTGCAATGCCGAAGACAATTTGCGCGCCGGACTCGTCGTCATTGAAGCCTGGTTCAGGGGCTACTGAGGGAGTCCTGGATTAGGGGGTGTTCGGGTAGCCGGATTATACCTTGAGCCGGACTCCAGGACTATGAAGATACAAGATTGAAGAATTCGTCCCGTGTCCGGATGGGACTTTCCTTGGCGTGGAAGGCAAGCTTGGAGATGCAGATATTTAAGATCTCCTACCATTGTAACCGACTCTGTGTAACCCTAACCCTATCCGGTGTCTATATAAACCGGAGGGTTGTAGTCCGTAGGCAATCAACTCCATACACAACAATCATACCATAGGCTAGCTTCTAGGGTTTAACCTCCTTGATCTCGTGGTAGATCTACTCTTGTACTACCCATATCATCAATATTAATCAAGCAGGAGTAGGGTATTACCTCCATCGAGAGGGCCCGAACCTGGGTAAAAAACATCGTGTCCCTTGTCTCCTGTTACCATCCGGCCTTGACGCACAGTTCGGGACCCCCTACCCAAGATCCACCGGTTTTGACACCGACACGAGGCTTTCAATTTCCTCATTTCAACTTTCAGAATATAGACATGATGCACACATGAAGCTAGCCTAGAGCATTAGTAGAAGCTAGGGATGTGACAGCTCACCCCTACTAAACAAGAATCTCGTCCCGGGATTCAAGCGTAGGGTAAGATGATGGGGGAATGCAACTAACGAATCTTCATGATCTAGGTTGCAATTCAAATGAACGTTGATTCAATCACCATCTTTGTCTCAATGTCTTGCCCCGAGAACTCCAACTAACATGACAATGAGAGGAGAAGGAAAACTCGAGAGGGATCGATCTTATCGAAGGTCGAACAACTCAGGATCAACTCACGCAGTGAGACATTGAAACATCTCTCGAGTTGAGATACAAAACATACATCAGGAGGGATGGAATGGAACAGAGAACGAGGATTCAAGTTGATAAGCACAATTCCATGCTGAATAAGATGGTGCATGGCTTCAAAGTAGCAAGGAGTTAATTGCCATGACTCCATAACGGGGCACCTTAGGGAAGGTGGCTCGTAGAATTATTCCCTTAAGTGGCAAAAAGAATTACTTTTGACACATAGATCATTAAAACTCTTTATACCAGCCTGAGGTAATCACAATCGATCGTTGGAAGGGGTTCGAATGAATGGCATACTCCAAACTAGAATGAATGATGTGGACTACCTTGTTGAAGACAACGCAATGGACGATTTCGCTTGCGCGTGCTCTCAAGAACTTGAGCATTTCCATATTCATCAAGGTTCTACCAACATCCGTGCCGAGGATCCTGGCAACACATCCTACTACCATGATGAATAGTGATGGTCAATGCAGATACAAAGGAGGACAACACTTTCTCAGATTTCACCTTAGCGATGCCAAGGAAACGAAATCTGGATGTTCGACCGAGAGACATTTAGCACTCCGCTTCTAATGTTCTCCTTGATGTGGTAGCGTAACCCATTTATAGATATGGTTTGGTATCTAGAACATCAAGTAAAAGGTCGGACTTCGGGAGCACAAGAATCCATAAGGAATAACTACTGGAGTAAATCCTACGAAATCCTTATGGGGAGGTGGCCAACTTCCTCAATCAAGATACTACAATGATAGGTCTTCCGGCTGGGTGTGTTGGCCACGGCATCCACCTTACCGGTTTAGAAAGACCAACATTATAATTCCTGGGAAAAGGTCCAACCATCATATCTGCCTGAGATTCAGATCTGGTTGGTGTCAGGATATTCCAGACTCATCAAGTCCAGAGAGAAAAACGAAAGTTTGCAACACAAGTCGACGAGATGACATTGCAGGATTCTCGGGAAACAGACTATGGTAGCATGCTCCAAAACATGAGCTGGTTCTGCTAAACACATGTGAACACGCTGTCCCAAACAAGCATGACCACATAGTAGTCTTATAATAAAATACTACCAAGTTCAGGTGGGGAACCATCATCGAGGATATAGAAGTCTTGTGCACTTAAATTAGACTTCTTTACCTAGAACAAGTCAATCAGTGGCGTGGTGGGATACGGAATTCATATGGAGTGGAGGTAATTAATCTACCAAACCATAGTATACTTTGCACATGCATGACTGACTTGGGACGATTCCAAAGGAAGCAAAACTAACTCTCTCAAATTCACGGCGACAACTTGCATCGAATGCACATGAATGAGAGGAAGTCACTTCTTTCATCCAAACATATGATTCATGAACGGAACGTGAAGGCATTGTTTACAAAGTTTCCAACACTAGCATAATGTTTAACACGAATCATGGGGGAGACAAGATGCTGCTGATGGGCCCAATAGCAACTCATCGGAATTTCCATATCACTGGACTTCCACCATCATGTGAACACAGTGATAGCATTGGTCAGACCAAAAGATGTAATAGTGTATGCTCGAGGGATGAACCACGAGTAAGACAACATTACGAACATCGTTGGTTCTGATTTGACTTGACGATAGCCCATACTCAAGTCAAAGTTTTGACAAGACAGATAGATCCAACAACTGATCATGAGGACCAATCGATGAAGATATCATCTTTATTCAACACACACACACAACACAGAAGGATATCCCTTTGGAGATGAACTAAGCGACACAAGCTTTCATCTTCCAACTCTCCAAGTTGTTCTCTAGCTCAACCAACTAGCTTAGGAATATCCTACATAGGTTCTTGGAGAAGGGTGGTTTATAAGAAAACCAACTTGATCGCGAGCTCAACATAACGGTCAGGGGGAAACCTGGTGATACTTCCGAGAAGATAATCGGAAAATCACGAACCACCGATATGTTACTAAGCTCGAGAACAATCTTGCTTTTCAGACAAGACGATATGATCAAAAGAGCAAGGATTCAATCCTAACTCAAAGATCGAAGAGTGCACCAGAAATAAGAACAAGGTAGCATGATCAATCCTAGAATAGTGTTTCGATAACCAACACGCTAAGAATGATATTAGTGTCCATTAACTACCAAGCAACACAGTAGCTAGGACTATTGATTTCACACACCACGGTTCACTTGTCGGCATTTCGGTTGCCATAACTCGGGTACCGAGAAATGAACAATGATGGAAAGAAGTATCACTGCGTCAAGATTCATAAGAGATGGTGCAATTCCTATGATATTCTTGACATGAAGATGGTAACACTTCAAGGTAGAACAGAACAAAAGCTGGATTGGCATTTTGATCTGCGAAATACAATTGCTTTGACCCAATCCTAGATATGGATGAGGTTCTGGAGTATGTTTCTCCTAGTCATTCTGAACTAGAATGACTTGACGGACCACAAGAATAATAGGCACCGATGAACGAATGCTCACATACTCTTGACTATCAATTGATAGATGAAGGTCGGAATATAACTGAAGGGGGACAACTCAAAGGAACATATAACTTTCTGAGTTGTGGATGCATAGATTAGTATGTCGAATGAGTTCAACATATTTCTTCTGAATAACCCATGCAGAAAGTTAGAGCTGGCAGAATCACAATTATGAATGGAGAACTCATCAAGAGCACTCTGATTGTGATCTTCTGGTTCAAAAGAACTTCTGCCATATTGGCTCATGGTATTGGAAGAAGGATATACCACGGGCCTCGAGGACTATCACAAGGTTACTAATATCTTAAGGGAACTAGCAAATACTAACAACATGAAGTAGGGTGAATGTCTGGTTCAAAACCCAGGAGTAGAATACCTACTAACTAAATAACATCACGAGATGCTTTCGAGAATGGTGGCCAAAATCATCACACTGGGAACACCAAAGATGGCTAGATTACTAACTCTAAGATATCCTAGTGTCATAATAACAACTCCAACATATATGTCGAGGCAATAGAGTACCTCAACTCAGCGATTAGTGTGCTTAATCTGGCCCAAAAGGACATCAGGAATGAGAAGAAGGAATTTGCAGATGCATCAGGCTGTTTAGAAACCTGGGATGACTCGGACAACATAACGACAGTAAATGCTCAAAATGATTTGAGACATCCTGCAAAATGGTGGAATAACCACTCAACATCACAATATCAAAGTTCTGAGGCCAGCTATGAACATATGGAAGTAGTATGAACTGAACTGAGGCTTGAACTCAACAATCCTAGGCAACTACGGTTTAGTAACACGTCATCCTGAGAGATAGAAGAGAAGCCTAGTTCTTAACCCCCATAGAAAAGAAGAGGTTGACTCAGGTCAGAAGGCCATGAGGTATAAGGAGTAAAAAGAGCCTTATGTTCCTTCCCACAATCAATTCCCCTACATAACTAAAGCATTTCTAGACACGACTCCGACCAGTTTGGCTTGGTAATCCTACAGGCAGTCAGGTTCTGATACCAAAGCTGTCAGGACCCTGATTCCAAGTCACATCGATCTAGCCGGTAACACCTCATATCACTTTGCGGCCTCACGCACGGTATTCCCATGGGTGTCGCCTTAGCATGGCCCAGGACCATTTGCGCCTTTTGGCTCACGTATATGATAGTGTCGCTAGCATCCATATGACAGAGAACCCGGGCCGACATGACTAGTCATGAACCCAAAGTGGCACTAACTTACGGGGACATGCATACATGAATCAACATCGAGCATGTCGCTTAGCAGCGTGCGAATCCGGGCTGTAGTAGGCTAGGCAGGACTCCGGATGTCACCGCGTGACATTTCCCCGAAGGGACAAACACAGGAACGAAGTGAATCACGTGCCGGCCAGTCAAGTGTTCCGGAGCAGTAGTGCTGGGCTAGCAGGACTCCAGTGAACCGGGCTGTAGCGGACTACTATGGCTCATGGAAGCACAAGACTACATTTCCCCATAAGAGAGGCTACCAAGGATAAAAAACTAGGTTGTCAGATCCCACACATAGCAAGCATTTCAATCATACACACAATATGCTCGATATGTGTAAATACAACATGGCACCACAACATAACTCTACAACTCAAGTATTTATTCATTACGCTCTGAGGAGCGAGATATTACAAACATGGGTCTCATGACCCAACATTCAGAGCATACAAGTCAAAGCACATGCGGAAGCTTAACTTGTCTTAGTACAGACAACTAAAAATGAAGAAGGCTGAGGAGCCTGACTATCTACAAGACCCTCCCAAGGGTACAAGATCGTAGCTGAGGTAACAAGCTAAACGTCGAAGTCCACATGGAACTACTAGCGAGACTGAAGTCTCTCTGCAAAAACATAAATTAAGCAAACGTGAGTACAAATGTACCCAGCAAGACTTACATCAGAACTATCTACATATGCATCGGTATCAACAAAGGGGTGGTGGAGTTTAACTGCAGCAAGCCAGCTTTGACTCGTTGGCTATCCTGAACTACGACTGCAAGTAACTCTTATGAGGTGGCGCACACGAGTCCACAAATTCACCATACCGATACACCACTATGGATCCGCTCTCGTCTCCCTGCGAGAACGCCATCCATAGCACTCACGCTTATCTTGCGAGTTTTAGAGTATCCACTTTCACTTGTCTATGAACTATGCAAGGGGTCCAAGTTTCCATATCCGAGGAATCCGGCTATTCGAATAGATAATGATAACCCTGCAGGGGTGTACTTCTTCACACACGCTCTCGCCACTTATCGCCCTGTACACGTCATGTACCTCAACAACCTTCAAGCGGAAGCCGGGCGAGGGAGTCGGCCACGACCTGACTAACCAACAAGTCTCTAGTCCAGGTTTGTCGCCTATTCGGGTTCCATCCGCAAGGAGATCCGGCCGGGGTGTCGCTCACAGCCCCAAATGATGTGAGCAGGGTTCCCAAGCCCACCATCCGGGTGCCACTTGGTACACCGTGCCACTGTGCCTAGTCTGTGCCAAGCCCACCTATATCGGGTGCCACTTGGTAGACTACTAACACTACCTACAAACACCAGAAACTAGTTGCAACTCCTAGACAGAGATCATGTTGATTAATAAGTCGAGAGGGGCACTTAAGCATCCCAATGCATGGTAGTAGCTGTTCATGGATCACAAACACGGAACTCAGTTCCTGAGGACGGCTTCTTTGAGAAAACCCACCATGTACTCCTACATAGCCTCTCACCGCTACCTTTACCAAATCGTGTTCACACACTTAGCTCTCAACGGTAGGACATGTTCACCACATTCCAATTCATCCCCGATGAATCAGACCTGACTCAACTCTAAGCAGTAGCAGGCATGACATACAAGCATGAATGAGTAGGCACATCAGGGCTCAAACAATTCCTACTCATGCTAGTGGGTTTCATCTAATTACTGTGGCAATGATAGGTCATGCAGAGGAAAGGGGTTCAGCTACCGCAGCATGTAACAGTTGAAACGTTGTTGTCCTAATGCAGTAAAAGAGAGCAGGAGCGAGAGAGTGGGATTGTATCGGAATGAACAAGGGGGTTTTGCTTGCTTGGCACTTCTGAAGATAGTATAGCTCTTCATCGGTGTCATCGAATTCATCGCTGGATCAACATCTACTGAGGGGGGACAAACACCGGCAACTGAGAAAGAACACAATCAACACATGTCGATATGCAACAATATGATGCATGCTATGACATGGTAATATGAATGTGTTTTGGGCTAATGCAACAGAAAGTCATTTTAATTGAAGTGGAATTCAAAACTATATCAAATTCCAACTCCAAACCTATTATGAAATTTGCCCTAATCATGTTTCATCCTAAACAGTGAGGTTAACTTGCTCAAACATGCATGAAAATGGTACAGATGGATTCCTTGAATTTTTCTGATAATTTTTCATATATAATTTATTTCATTTGGAGCTATAGATTAATTTCTATGATTTCTCAAAGTTTTGGATATTTTCTGAAAATAATAAATCATTTAAGATTTATTTAAATTCTAGAAAGGAATTATTGCGTCAGCATGACCTCACAATGACGTCAGCAGGTCAACAGCTCGATCCAGGTCAAACCTGATGTGTGGGGTCCACACGTCAGTGTCATAGGGTTAAACAGGGGTGTGTTTAGCCTAATTACAAAATTTGTGGGCGCTGGGGCCCATCTGTCAGCGTATGTGGGTGATCTAGCTGGCGGTGGTTAGATCTAATGACGCGCCACGTCGGCACTCGCCGGAGCACGGCCGGCGACGACCATAACACGCGGCGGAGGCTCACGGAGTGGCTCGGGACGGCGCTACAGAGGGTGGTTTGCGACGGGGTTTGGCTCTACGGGGAGCTGGAGGAGTGGCGCATCCACTGGTGGCAGCGACTAGAGCTGGGGTGGCCTGTAGCGGTGGTGGCGGTGAGTTGGGCGGTGGCCGGAGTTCAACCGGCAATGGTTTGGGCGATGCCGAGCAAGGGAGGAGCCGTGGTTAGTCGTGTTCGACTCACGGAAGTGCGGTGAGTGCAACGGTGAGCTCGAACGCGAGGTTGCGCGACCATAGCTACGATGGCGACATGGCCGGTGGCGGGGAGCTTCGGGCTCGATCGGAAGACGGGGCTAGGGAACGGGAACAGAGGGGAAGAGCGAGGGGGAAACAACAGGAGCTCACAGGGAGGTCGAAGAGCAGTTCAGCGGCCTCGGGGACGCGTCGGAGACGGCGAATCGGTCGGTGAAGTCCGGCAAGCTGATGCGGCGGTGACAAGATCGAAGACGACGGCGGTGACAAGATCAAAGACGACGGCGTGGCGATCCTTGGCTTGCGTGGCTCGGCGAAGAGGAAGAGGAAGTCGCGCCGGACCTTCCAGACATGGGGGAGGGGTGAGGAGGTGGTTGTGGCCGCGGTGAGCGGTGTCGGCGGCGACGACCTCCGCTAGGTGGTGCTCGGGAAGAGAGAGCAGAGGAGGGGAGAGAGGGCGACGAGTGAGGGAGAAGAGAGAGAGAGAGGGAGCCAGGGGTGTTGTGGCATCGTCTGTGCGCGTCGGGGCAGTGGTGGGAAGCAGGAGGTGGCGGGGCGCGTGCTCGCGCGCGGTGGCCACGCTCCTCTCATCCTCCTGGCAGGAGGTTGAGGGCGACTGGCACGACACTGTGGGCTGGGCCGCACAATAGCAGGCCGGCCAGGCTGGACAGGTAAGCGCCTGGTAGGTCTTCTGCTTTTTTTAATTTTTCTTCTGTTTTGTTTTATTTAATTGCCACTGAATTCAAATTCAAACAAATTTGAAAACAGTGCCAAAACTCCCATGGATAATTTTATGTCACTTAAGGTCTACTCCTCATATACATAAAATATCTCAGGGCATTTGAAAATATATTCATTATATATTATGAATATAACTCCAAATTCAAATAGAATATTGATTTAAAATCAGAGCCCAAATAATTCCTTAGAAATGTTCCAAAATTTTGGTTTGATTTATAACTCTTGCCAAAATTGTCAGAGCTATTTCTAGGGCATTTTGGATTTACTAATTGCAATTTTAGGGTTTCTTGCCCTTTTATTAAAATGATTTCCGTGGCTTTCAATTTCCTCATTTCAACTTTCGGAATATAGACATGATGCACACATGAAGCTAGCCTAGAACATTACCAGAAGCTAGGGATGTGACAGAACTAGTGCACCTATACAATTTACCATTGTATTTGGTGTGTTAGGGACACAAGAGACTTTTTATTATTTGGTTGCAGTGTTGTTTGAGAGAGATCATCTTCATCCTATGCCTCCCACAGATTGATAAACCTTAGGTCATCCACTTGAGGGAAAATTGCTATTGTCCTACAAAACTCTGCGCTTGGAGGCCCAACACGAGTCTACAAGAATAAAGTTGCATAGTGGACATCAACAACTGATGAGGTCGAAGATGAGGAAGAGTAGATTGGCAAAACTGCAGAAAGCCGACAACAAGACACAAGGAAGTGGAAGAAGACCTCAACCTATGATGTCTAGAAGGTAGAAACGCCTAGTGCTGGGGATAACTACGGTGACGACTATAAGTGCATCAACTGCCTTGCTAGTTGTGAGCTGCGTTGGGATTTCCCTGAAGAGGAGGGGATGATGCAGTATAGTAGAGATAAGTATTTCCCTTGGTTAGAAACCAAGGTTATGAATCCAGTAGGAGAACCATGCAACAACTCGTTAGCAGCACCTACACACAAAATGACAAATACTTACACCCAATGCAAACAATGGGTTGTCAATCCCTTGGCAGTTAATTGCAAGGATCAAATCTCATAGTGATAGATTGATAAATAGAAACACTAAATAAAATAATGCAAATAAAAAAGCAGCAACATATTTTTGGATTTTAATATATGATTTAGATAGACCCTGGGCCATAGTTTTCACTAGAGGCTTCTCTCTTGAAGATAGCATACGGTGGGTAAACAAATTATTGTTGGGCAATTGCTAGAAAGGCGAATAATCATGACGATATCTTAGGCGATGATCATGTATATAGGCATCACGTATGAGACAAGTAGACTGACTCCTGCCGGCATCTACTACTATTACTCCACACATCAACCATTATCCAGCATGCATCTAGAGTATTAAGTTCATAAAGAACGGAGTAACGCCTTAAGCAAGTTGACATGATGTAGACAAAGTAAACTCGATTAATATGAATAAACCCAATCTTTTTATCCTTAGTGGCAATGATACAATATATGTCATGTCCCTTTCTGTTACCACAAGATTGAACCCATCACAAAGCACCTCCAATTGCAAGAAAAGTCAATTTAGTTGCCCAAACCAAATAAATAGATTAGAGATAAATACAAAGCTATAATAATCATGCATAAAACAGTTTAGAGTAGACTCAAATAGTATTCATAGATAATCTAATCATAAACTCACAATTCATCGGATCCCAACAAACACACTGCAAAAATTGATTACATCGAATAGATCTCCAATAACATCAAGGAGAACATTGTATTGAAAATCAAAGAGAGAGACGAAGCCATCTAGCTACTAGCTATGGACCCGTTGGTCTGTGCTAAACTACTCCCACTTCATCAGAGAAGCAACAAGTGCTACTTGTGATTTGTGTTGGGATTTCCCCAAAGAGGTGGGGATGATACAACACAGTAGAGATAAGTATTTCTCTCAGTTAAGAACCAAGGTTGTCAATCCAGTTGGAGAACCACGCAACACCTCATTAGCAGTACCTGCACAGAAACAACAAATCCTTGCAACCCAGCACAAACAACGGGTTTTCAATCCCTTGAAGGTTACGAGCAAGATTAAGTTGTATGGTATTTGATAGATAGATCGTACAAAAATACAAAACAAAATAAATAAAGCAAAAACGTAGCAAGGTAATTTCGGATTTTAGTATACGATAAAGTAGGCCTGGGGGCCATAGTTTTCACTAGAGGCTTCTCTCGAGAAAATATCATATGGTGGGTAGAAAAATTACTGTTGGGCAATTGAAAAGCAAATAATTATGATGACATCAAATGCAATGATCATGTATATAGGCACCACGTCCGAGACAAGTAGACTGAAATGATTTTGTATATACTACTATTACTCCACACATCAACCGCTATCTAGCATGCATCTAGAATATTAAGTTCATAAAGAACGGAGTAACGCCTTAAGGAAGATGACATGATGTACACAAGATAAACTCACGCATGAATAAACCCCATCTTTTTACCCTTAATAGCAACAATACATACGTGTCATGTCCCTTTTTGTCATTGGGATTGAGCATCGCAAGATTGAACCCATTAAAAGAACCTCTTCCCATTGCAAGATAAATCAATCTAGTTGGCCAAACCAAATCAATAGATCGAAGAAGAAATACAAAGCTATAACAATCATGCATAAAAGAGCTCAGAGAAAACTCAAATAATATTCATGGATAGATTTGATCATAAACTCACAATTCATCAGATCCCAAGAAACACGCCCCCAAAAAAATTACATCGGATAGAACTCAAAGAACATCAAGGAGAACACTGTAAACATCGAGATAGAAGAAGCCATCTAGCTACTAACTATGGACCCATAGCTCTATGGTAAACTACTCACGCATCATCGAAAGGGCAGCAAGGTTGATGTTGAGCCCCTCCATGATTGAATCCCCCTCCGGCAGAGTGCTAGAAAAGGTCCCCAGATGGGATCTCTCGAGAATAAAGGATTGTGGCAGTGAAAAAATACTTCGTGGACTCCCTGTTGGTTTCTTGATTTTATAGAATTTTTAGAGGCGGAGTTAGGTCGAACAGAGCCACATGGGCCCCATAAGCTACCAAGGTGTGCCCTACCACCTGGGCACGCCATGCTGCCTTGTGGGCCACTACTCCATCTTCTCGTCCCCTCCCAATGCTTCTAGGGTCACCTATGTACAGAAAAAATCTCCAAAAAGTTTTGTGGCATTTGGACTTCGTTTGGTACTGATATTTGCAAAACTAAAAACAAGCAAAAAACAAAAATTGGCACCGGGCACTAAGTTAATAGGTTAGTCCCAAAAAATTATATATATACACATATATATATATATATTTGCTTGTAAATGTATATGAAACATCCAAGATTGACACTATAATATAATGCAACAATAAATAATTATAGATACGTTGGAGACATATCAAGCATCCCCAAGCTTAATTCTTGCTCGTCCTCAAGTAGGTAAATGCTAAAAAAATAATTTTTGATGTGGAATGTTACCTATCATATTCATCATACAATCTTTTCATTTGTAGCATGGACATTTGGACTTGAATGATTCAAGGCAATAGCTATAATTTGACATGAAGACATCAATACTCAAGCATACCAACAAGGAACCATGTCTTTCAAAATTTCAACACTAAAGAAAGTTATCCCTAGCCCATTATGCTCAATCATTGATCCATTCATGAAACAGACTCACATATTAGCTACATCCAATGCACAAGTATGACAATAGTGTTCCCTAGTTGCTGCTTTGTAAGAGAAGATGGAGACTCAGAATAAAAATAAAAATTACATAAAAGTAAATAGATAGGCCCTTCGCGGAGGGAAGTGGAGATTTCTAGAGGTGACAGAGCTCAAAGCTTAAACTGAGAAATAAAATTATTTTGAGAGGCATGCTTTTCCTGTCAATGCTATGAGTGAAAGTTCCCAATGTCTTCCATGCTAGACACATTATAGTAAGTTCCCAAATAGAAAATAAAGTTTATTTCTTTTCCACCTTTCTTTTCACAAGCCATGGCTAGTCACATCCACAGGTGCCTTCCATACCATAACTTTCCAAGGAATTTATTATTATTATCATCATATTTTATTTTTATTTCAGGACTAGGCATCCCAATTACCTGCCATACTCTCATGCAATGACAAATGAATAAACACTCATCATGAGAATAGCCCGCCTAACATGGAAAACATTGGCCACCCCCTGCCGCCACATGAGCGGTACCGGCACACAAAATGGAAATTTATTTTGAATGATTAGAGTTGACACGTGCAAATTTACTTGGAATGGCATGGAAATACCGCATATAGGTAGGTATGGTGGACTCATCTAGCACAACTTTAGTTTTAAGGAGTTGGATGCATAAGCAACATTCCTGCTTAGTACAAATGAAGGCTAGCAGATTGATTGACAAGCGACCAACCAAAAAATGAAAACGGACATAAACACACATTGAACACTGAATAGTACACCATAAGTAGGATACAACTTCGTTGCATAACTATTGACTTTCTTGCTTCCATAGGGAATCACAAACCTTAACACCAATATTCGTACTAAACAACAATTACTCACTAATATGACCCACATATTATCATCTCCATATCGCAAAACTATTGCAAGGAATTAAACTTATCATATCCAATGATCTTTCATGAAAGTTTTTATTATATCCCTCTCGAATGTCCATCACTTTGGGACCAAATTCATATCTTGTGCAAATTACCATTGCTATTATCAACTCTTAGAAAGATATAAGTGAAGCATGAGAGCGCAAATATTTCTTCAAAATTTATCAATTCTCAGAAATATATAAGTGAAGCATGAGAGTGTAAATATTTATTTAAATTATAATCATATCAACTCTCAAAATAAAATAAGTGAAGCATGAGAGTGGATTTCTTTAAAATATAATCACGACCATGCTCAAAATATTTAAGTGAAGCACTAAAGCAACTGCCTAGCTCAAAAAAATTAATTGAGGCACTTAGAGCATTCTAACAAATCACGACAAACGTGTGGCTCTCTCAAATAGATGTGTTCAGCAAGGATGATTGTGATAAACTAAAAATCAATACAAGCAAAGACTCAAATAATACATGATGCTCCAAGCAAAACTCATGATATGTGACAAATAAAAATGTAGCTCCAAGTAAAATTACCGATGGTTGTTAGAAGAAAGAGGGGATGCCTTCTGGGGCATCCCCAAGCTTAGTTATTTAGGAGTCCTTGAATATTAACTTGGAGTGCCTCGGGCATCCCCAAGCTTAGGCTATTTCCACTCCTTATTCCTTCATCCATCGTGATCTCACCCAAAACTTGAAAACTTCAATCACACAAAACTCAACAAAACCTTCATGAGATCCATTAGTATAAGAAAACAAATCACTACTTAAACCCATTCATATTTTGTTATTGCATTATACCTATTGTATTCTAACTTTACATGTATTATACCCCCCGATACAATCCATAGATTCATCAAAATAAGCAAACAATGCAACAAAAATAGAATCTGTCAAAAATAGAACAGTTTGTAGAGACTGAATTGTGCTCATACTTCTGTAACTCTAAAAATTATCAAAAACTAGGATGGTGTGGGAAATTTGTATATAAATTATGTGAAAACAAATCGGAGCAAAAACACATGTCTATGAATTTACAAAATTCTAGAACTGGGCGCAAAAGTTTCTGTTTTTTCACATAATCAAGTCAACTATCATCCAAACCATCCTAAAGGCTCTACTTGGCACAATCACTATTTAAAACATAAAAAGCACACTCAAAGCAGTAAATTGTGTGAACAGAAGAAGACAAAAAATAAACAAGAAAATTAAGATACTATTGGGTTGCCACCCAACTAGCGTTATTGTTTTACGCCCCCTAGCTAGGCATAATGCATAGTTTCAAGTATTGTTATCTTTGGTTTTTGTTCCATAGATGGCCCTCATGATTGATTCATATGGTGGATTAATTCTAGTTCTAGGGAAGTTTTCCTTACCCTTCTTTAATGGAAACTGAAATTTCATATTCCCTTCTTTCATGTCTATTACGACACCTATGGTTCATAAGAACGGTCTACCAAGTATTATGGGACAAGACGGATTGCAATCAATGTCAAGTACAATAAAATCAACGGGCACATAGTTCCTATTTGTAAGAATAAGAACATTATTAATTCTACCCAAGCATTTTTAGTAGTAGAATCCGCCAAGTGCAAATTAAGAGAACATTCATCTGTATTGGTAAAACCTAGCCCATCACATAGAGATTTTGGAATTGTGGAAACACTAGCACCCAAATAACATAGAGCATTGCACTCATAATTTTTAATTTTAACTTTAATTGTAGGTTCCCACTCATCATGTAATTTTCCAGGAATTGAATCTTCTAGTTCTAGCTTTTCTTCTAAAGCTTGCATCACCCCTTCTACAATATGTTCAGTAAAAGCTTTATTTTGTTCATATGTGTCAGGTGAATTTAGCATGGATTGCAAAGAAATACATTCAGTCAAAGAGAAACTATCATAATTAAAGTCTTTGTAATCCAAGAGAGTGTGCACATCACTAGTTAAAGTTTTTACCTCTCCAAACCCACTTTTATCAATTCTCTATCAAGATTTTCCTCCTCCGAACTATGGGGGAACCTTCTAGCTAAAGTTCACTCCTCTTCATTCCCCTTCTTATCAAGTTTTATATTGCTAAACAAGGATTCAATGGAAGAAACACCCATCATTTTAATATCCTCATCATTACTACGATAAAAATCGGGAGGAATCACTTTTTCTAAAAATTCTCATTTAGCTCTTAGAATAGCTGTTCTTTTCTTACTCATCACTAGAGAAATATAAAGCCTTAATTAATTCATTAATATCAATCTTGGGTGGAAAAATTCGAGTCTTAAGATTTTCCACATCATGAATAATTCTATCAATGCTCATAGGCATATCAGCAAATTTTGAATAAATTCTTTGATATTATTCTCAGGATCAGAGGGCATTCTATTATTATTACTATAAGAATTACCATAGTAATTGCCAAAATTGTTAGAGGAATTTCCTGGAAACGGTCTAGGATTGAAATTACCTCTATAAGCATTACTATTAAAATTGTACGTGAGAGAAAATTCATGTCTACGGGATCATTATTTTGCTCAATAAAAGTAGACAAAGGAAGATCATTAGGATCAATAGGAGCATTTTTACTAGCAACCAATTTCATAAGCGCATCAACTTTTATCACTCAAAGTGCTAATTTCCTCAACCAGATTCACTTTTGTACTAGTAGGAGCTCTTTCAGTACGCCATTGTGAATAATTTGCCATAATATTATCAAGAAATTTAGTAGCTTCTCCCAAAGTAATTTCCATAAAAGTACCACCAACAGCGGAGTCGAAAAGATTTCTAGAAACAAAATTTAATCCCACATAAAAATTTTGTATCATCCATAAATTTAAACCATAAGTTGGGCAATTTCTTATCATTAGTATCATCCTTTCCCAAGATTGGGTAACATGCTCATGTTCAAGTTGCTTGAAATTCATAATTTTATTTCCAAGGGAAATAATTTTGGTAGGAGGAAAATACTTGGTAATGAATGCATCTTTACACCTATCCCAAGAATCAATACTTTTTTGTGGCAAAGATGAAAACCAAATTTTTGCATGATCCCGAATGAAAATGGGAATAATTTTAATTTCGCAATATCATTGTCCACATATTTTTTCTTTTACATATCACACAATTCAATGAAAGTGTTAAGATGGGATGCAACATCTTCATTAGGACTTCCACAAAATTTCTTTCATAACAAGGTTTAACAAAGCGGCATTAAAATCACAATTCTCCACACTAGCGGCGGGAGGGGCAATCAGAGTACTAATAAAATCATTATTATTAGTATTAGAAAAATCACACCATTTTGTATTTTCTTGAGACATCGTGACTACGTAAACAAGATAACAAGCAAGAAAACAAGAAAAGGGCAAACGGAAAATATTTTTGTAATTTTTATAAAAAAATAGAAGTTGGGGAGATGAAAACGAGAGGCAAATGCAAATAAAATAATTGCAAGGAGATGTTAGTTTATGCGAAGGTACTTGATAGATGTTGATGATCTCTCCCCGACAACGGCGCCAGAAATTCTTCCTGCTACTTGTGATCTGCGTTCGGATTTCCCCAAAGAGGAGGGGATGATGCAGTATAGTAGAGATAAGTATTTCCCTTAGTTAAGAACCAAGGTTATCAATCCAGTAGGAGAACCAAGCAACACCTCATTAGCATTACCTGCACAATAAAAACAAATCCTTGCAACCCAACGTGAACAAGGGGTTGTCAATTCCTTGACGGTTACGAGCAAGATTAAATTATATGGTATTTGATAGATAGATCAGACAAAAATACAAAATAAAATAAATAAAGTAAAAATGCAGCAATGTATTTTTGGATTTTAATATATGATAAAGTATACCTGGTGGCCATAGTTTTCACTAGAGGCTTCTCTTGAGAAGATAGTATACAATGGGTAGACAAATTATTGTTGGGTAATTGATAGAAAAGCAAATAATTATGACGATATCCAAGGAAATGATCAAGTATATAGGCATCATATCCAAGACAAGTAGACCAAAATGATTCTACACTACTACTTACTCCACACATTGACCGCTATCCAATATGCATCTAGAGTATTAAGTTCATAAAGAACGGAGTGACGCCTTTAACAAGATGACATGACGTAGACAAGATAAACTCACACATGAATAAACCCTATCTTTTTACCCTTAATAGCAATGATGCATACATGTCATGTCCCTTTCTGTCAGTGGGTTCACTACTAGAAAAAGGGCTGCTAGTGGCGCACCTGTTTTCGCTACTAATGGCGCACTACAGGTGCGCCACTAGCACCATGCCATTAGATTTTTTTTACTAATGGCGCACCACCGGTGCGCCATTGGTATCTGGTATACTAATGGTGCACCACAGGTGCGCCATTAGTATAGCCCATGGTGCGCCATTAGTATCTGCTATACTAATGGCGCACCACGCAGGAGTGCGCCATTAGTAGCAATTTTTTTTTCTTAATCTCAGGTCAATATGCTTAATCTCAGGTCAAATCACACTCTGTGGTCAAACTTCCCAGAAGGTCACCCATCCTCACACTATTCCAGCCCGAGCACGCTTAACTTTGTAGTTCTATCCAACCCCAGCACCACCTCACTTCACAGGCACTTGTTGATATATCTATCATATCAATCCTATTAAACCTTGCTGATGTCTCGGACTTAGTTCATGAGTATGATGAAATTTTGAAAAAATATTTCAAACTTCCCGGTCATATTACGTATCATATTTTGAAAAATAATTCAAAATTTTTTTGAAACCAATTTTTTCTATTACTAGTGGCGCACCTAGCATACGGTGCGCCACTAGTAAGTTTGAAATTTTTTGAATTTTTTTGCCTCCGGATCTTAAAAGCCCCGTAACTTTTTTTCTGTTAGGTTTTTGGGGATTTTGAAAACTTTTCGAGTAGATGATTTTTCATATAGAAAACTTTTTAATCCGAGTTCGTATGCACAAGTTATGCCCATTTTACAAATTCCAAAGAGATTTTGCAAATAAAGTCGAAATTCATATTTGTAAATTTTCCCAACAACTAGACCACATATCACACGGGAAACTTATTTTCTTTTATTTTTGACATTTCCATCAATTTTGTTTTATTTTTTTAAACTGAAAAGGCGGTCCACTAGGGGGGTGCATTCGGTGGAAGTTTTGGGCCAAGTTAGTAATGGCGCACCGTGGGAGTGGTGTGCCATTACTAGTTAAACTAGTAATGGCACACCAAACCCACGGTGCACCATTACTAGTTTTGAAAAAAAACAAATTCTGAATTTTTTTTTGAAAAAAACTTAGTAATGGCACACCAGTTGACAGTGCGCCATTACTAGTTTTAACTAGTAATGGTGCACTGTCCACTGGTGCGCCATTACTAGTTTTGAAAAAATAAATAAAAAAATTGAAAAAAATTACTAGTGGCGCACCATGGATGTGGTGCGCCATTACTAGTTTACTAGTAATGGCGCACTATCCACTGGTGCGCCATTACTAGTTTTGAAAAAAATGAAAAAAAATTGTTACTAATGGCGCACCGTGGATGTGATGCGCCATTAGTATTTGGACACTAATGGCGCACCTACACATGGTGCTCCATTAGTATATACTAATGGCGCACCACATGTCTAGTGCGCCATTAGTGGCCATACCATCTATAGCCCTTTTCCTAGTAGTGGTTTGATCACCGCAAGATTGAACCCATTACAAAGCACCTCTTCCCATTGCAAGATAAATAAATCTAGTTGGCCAAACCAAATCAATAGATCGGAGAAGAAATACAAAGCTAACAATCTTGCATAAAAAGTCAGAGAAAACTCAAATAGTGTTAATGGATAGATCTGATCATAAACTCACAATTCATCAAATCCTAACAACCACACTGCAAGAAAGAATTACATAGGATAGAATGCCAAGAACATCATGCAGGACATTGTATTGAAGAACATCAAGAGAGAAGAAGCCATCTAGCTACTAACTATGGACCCGTAGGTCTATGGTAAGCTACTCACGCATCATCAGAAGGGCAACAAGGTTTATGTAGAGCCCCTCCATGATTGAATCCCCCTCTGGTAGAGTGCCAGAAAAGGTCCCCAGATGGGATCTCTTGAGAACGAAGGCTTGCGGCGGCGGAAGAAAGTATTTTGTGGACTACCCTGTTGGTTTCATGATTTTAGAGAATTTATACATGCGGAGTTAGATCAAACATAGCCATGTGGGCCCCACAAGCTACCAGGGAACGCCCTAACCCCCTGGGTGCTCCCTGGTGCCTTATGGGCCACAACTCCATCTTCTCGTCCCCCCGGAAGCTTCCAGGGTCTCTTATGTCCAGAAAAAAAATCTGCAAAAAGTTTTGTGGTACTTGGACTTCGTTTGGTACTAATATTCTGCAAAACCGAAAACAAGCAAAAAACACCAACTGGCACTCGGCACTAAGTTAATAGTTTAGTCCCAAAAATGATATATATATATATATATATATATAGTTGCTTGTAAATATATAAAACATCCAACATTGATACTATAATAGCATGGAACAATAAAAAATTATAGATACGTTGGAGACGTATCAACAAGTTTGATGTAGATCCTCTTCGTGGTGGATCCCCCCTCCGGCAGAGTGCCAGAAAAGGCCCCAGATGGGATCTCTCGAAAACAGGAACTTGCGGCGGCGGAAAAAGGGTTTCTGGTGGCTCTCTGTTGGTTTCCTTATTTTAGAGAATTTATAGAGGCAGAATTAGGTCAAAAGGGTGTATCTGGACCCCACATGCCACCAGGGCGTCCCTTGTGCCTGGTGGGCACCCCCTTCATCTTCTGGTCTCCTCCCGAACCTTCGAGGGTCTCTTTTGTCCAGAAAAAAATCTCCAAAGAGTTCCGTGGAAATTGGACTTCGTTTGGTACTGATATTCTGGAAAATAAAAAACAAGGAAAAAACAGCAAGTGGCACTGTGCACTAAGTTAATAGGTTAGTCCCCAAAAAATGATACACAATTTCTTACAATTGCATATAAAACATCCAAGACTGATGCTATAATAGCATGGAACAATAAAAAATTATACATACGTTGGAGACGTATCAAGCCCCCTTTGTGGTTTTGGAGTATTGAAGACAAATGGGTTAAGGGACTAATGTGTTTGTGAGTATACATAGGAGAAAATTTCCCGAAGATTTGGTTTAACCTTGAAAGATGACCCCTAAAAATGTATCTTTACATTGAAGAAATTGGTGCTCCCTTGAAGAAATTGAAGTGAAGAATTGAAGCATGAAGACTCTGAGGATTTTGTAGTATCTTTTCTCTTATTTTGAGTCATGAGGAACATTGTACTATTAAAGGGGGTCTAGGTGATACATAGGCGTATTTCCAAAGTGATGCTCAACCTACCTATTTTTGAGTGAATACTTTCAAAATCTCTTGCAGTGAAGTTGATTTCTTTGGCAATAGAGACGATATTCTTATGGTCATTGATGAAATTGGTCTGACTGAAGAGTTAGTAAATTGCCAGTGGAATTCTCCTACCACACGGAAATTGATAATTCAAACAATCCAGTTGTTGTTGAGCTAGTGACAGTTGTCGATTGAATCTTTATCCTAACAACAGTCATGTCTGAAGGGCCTATTGGTCAATTCATGTCAGATTGCCTCAAGACTATAAATAGACCCCCCCAACCACCACCATCACTTGTTAATTGGTTGCTTTGAGTGATTGTATGAAAAGTGTCATCTAGAGTCTAAGGGAATCCTTAGTTGTGAAAAAACCAAACACACAAAGCCAAAGTGATTGAGCATCACTAGAGAATGTGTCGTGTGTGATCCGATGCTTGTTACCTTTGAAGACCATGATCTTCCAACTGGTTAGGCGTCATGTTATGAGCATCCAAGAAGAACTTGTGGAGTGCCATAGAATGAGTCTATGAAGGTTTTGGAAGTATACCTAAAAGACTTGCCGTGAGTGACTGGGAAGGCCAAATTCGAAGGGAGACAACTAGTACATCTTATCCTGACGAAAGGTGGTCTTTGCCTGCAAAACTTCAGGTCATGACGCCGTGTGGGCTCGGTGATGACCTCCGTCCTGCCGTCCCGGCGGTCCTGGTCTTGTAGCATGGGAATGGAAACCTTTGGTTGATTCCTTGGGACTCCGTGCATGTGCTTGCCTCTTTAGCACCAAAGAGGAAACCTGTTGTACTGCGCCCACTGTCGCCCACCTGGCCTTGGTCGTCATGGCTTGCGTCATCCGAACCTCACGAGGTGAGTGCCTGCATAGAAATCTCTGCTCCTTAGGAGCCAACATAAGGAGGCAGCTCCTTCTAGAGGTCTTGGCGTTGTCCACCTCGCGAGGGTCTTGTGTTTCTAGTGTTGATGATGGGCCGTACCAGGCTGTCGATGGAGCCACGCGGTGGGCCGCAGGCAGGCAAGTCTAGGTACCCTAGTTCCCAGAACACCGACTGTAGCCCCTGGGCCCAAGGCGCACTTGGGCTTGGCATCGAGGCGAAGCCAAAGGGCAAGGGTGAAGCGCTGCGGGCCCCAATCGCCTGCGGACCTGGTCGACGCGTGGCACCTGATGGGACGTGGGCGTCTCCGCTTCCCCACGCTGCTTTGGAAACCATCCAACTTGACAACTGCATGTTGAATGCATAGAAGCCATCATTGCGCGAGATCATGGAGGCTGGTGGTTGGCCTCCCTCTGGCTATAAATGGGGGAGGGGTGGAGCCCCCTGCTCATCTCCATCTTCTCGCTGCTCGCTCTTCCCTCTTCCTTCTTGCTTCATCGCCTTGCCAGTGCATCCATGGCGCCGACGAGGAAGTTCTCCGTCATAGAAAATGGGAAGGCCCCCAAGGAGGGGTCGGGTTCACCGCCGCCCAAGAGAGGCTGCGAACAGCCCCACAAGTATGTCGCGACCCTGGCGGTGGCCCCTCGGGGATGCGGCCACAGTTCTTCGGGAGCTGGCATCGCCTTAGGTAGCCGTGGTGGCGCTTCCTCTCCTGGTGGGAGCCGCCGAGGACGGGGCAACCCCTATAATGGGGGGAATGTGCGTTGTGGTCGGTCGGCCTCCTCGGCCGTGCTCGCGCTTGGTGTATGCGTTCCTGAAGTTTGTCGTGTGGTCGGAGAGGCCCACTGACACCTGGCTCCCGCTCCCATGCTTCTTCGCGGGTGCGCTGCCGACCGCGGGGCTTGATGGCCTCTGGCTGCAGGATGATGGCTATTGCAACAGGGCCTCCTGGGTGGGGGTCGAAGTCATCGCCGCGGGTAACGTGTCCTTGGCCCGCGGTTGGCAGTCGTTTTCCCGCGCGCGGGGCCTGAGCGGGAGGTGCACCCTCCATTTCAGGTATGACAGCCTCGCGGCCCTCTATGTGAGGGTGTTAGGGGAAGACGGTCGTCATGCGGGGTGCTGCCAGGAGGATGGCAGCGGCGACGACGAGCTTGCCCTTGGCGAAGGCCGCGACGACGACGAGGGTGAGCTTGCCCTTGGCGACGGCCACGCTACCTCCAGAAATGATGGCTCCTCCTCCGATGAGAGCACCAGCGACGACAGCTATGACGAGCCACCACGCCGCCGGGCTCGGATCGGGGGAGGCAACGAGCTGCCTCGCCATCATGCCTCGGTGAAGCGGGAGGAAGACTCAGACTGAACTCGGACACTGCTGGAGCCGAGCCTCAGGAGTCGCTGCAGTTGCGCGGTCAGCCTTTGCTTTTTCCTTTTCCCACATTTGAATGATGGGGCATGTAATGAACCACGGCGCTCATGCCACTATGATATGCTTGTCATTTTGATAATATGCCATGATATTCGTGCCGCTACTAGGTGTGGTTAGGGTGACTAAGCTCTATGTGCTCGTGGTAGATCCTCACGCTGTGGGGGCATGCCTTCACTTCCGAGAGCTTCCTTCTTGAAGACTCGAAAATCACTGAGCCTCGGGGGCCGTCGTGTAGCTGCAGGGTTAGAAAGCCTCAGGAGGCGTGTCGTCCTTTCTTGCGAAATCCCTCGAGCGTGGGTTGGCTGTGGCTGGGGCACCACGTCGCGATGCCCGGAGGCACGAACTTAAGGGGGGCACAAGCCCACGAGCTCGTTTGAGAGCGTCTCGCGAGGATTAAGGACTCCGAAGCTGGGGTAACGAAGCTTCAGCGAGGTGTGGTCGCAGGCGAGCCCAGGCGCACACACACCTACCTAGCCCCCGCACGCGAGACGCGCGAGGAGGAGCGACGGGCAACTGGCACTCTTCCTTGGACAAGGTCAAAAAGGTGAACACAAAGAGAGAAAATTCCAACTCTTGCGAACGAAAAGGACGAAAGTTCCAAATTCATTGAAGAAGATGCAAACCAGCTACAGAAAGCAAGCAAAAGAACAGCCGTGTCCGGCACCTAGGCTAGTTGTCGGTGTCAAAACCGGTGTATCTCGGGTAGGGGGTCCCGAACTGTGCGTCTAAGGCGGATGGTAACAGGAGGCAGGGGACACGATGTTTACCCAGGTTCAGGCCCTCTTGATGGAGGTAATACCCTATGTCCTTCTTGATTGTTCTTGATGATATGAGTATTACAAGAGTTAATCTACCACGAGATCAAAGAGGCTAAACCCTAGACGCTGGCCTATGGTATGATTGTCTATTGTCCTACAGACTAAACCCTCCGGTTTATATAGACACCGGAGGGGGGCTAGGGTTACACAAGGTCGGTTACAAAGGAGGAGATATACATATCGGTATTGCCTAGCTTGCCTTACACGCCAAGTAGAGTCCCATCCGGACATGGGACGAAGTCTTCAATCTCGTATCTTCATAGTCCAACAGTCCGGCCAAAGGATATAGTCCGGCTGTTCGGAGACCCCCCCAATCCAGGACTCCCTCAGTAGCCCCTGAACTAGGCTTCAATGACGATAAGTCCGGCACGCAGTATTGTCTTCGGCATTGCAAGGCGGGTTCTTCTCCAAATCTTGAATATATGTTAAGTAGTGTCTGGCTCCCATAAATGTTGGACTTCTTGGCTTCTGTGCCCAATAAGGGCCATCTTCCATGCATCGAGCGAATGCAAGGAGCCAGGGCGTCTTTATGTTCGCCCCCATAGCCAGGTAAATAAATTGTCTATTAAGGGGATGGGGATTCTTAGATCCAATCCACACCATCCTTCCCTGGCGAGAATCCATCGGAACACACTCGAAAAAAATCCATTCCATCATGGCCGACCACCGCAGCTCCTCCTCCCGCCCCCGCAGCCCCAGGCCCGGTGATTGGGAGACGTGTTCCATCCTGCACAGCCGTTTAGTAGAGCTGCAGACCCAGGGATTCCTCCCTCCGGCGTATATGGTCCCTGTCCGAGCCGGGCTCGCCACCTATAATGGCGGGGAGCAAGCGGTGAGCTTCCCCGGCCCCTCTAAGGGGGAGCGGGTATGCCTCGTCCCTTACTTACTAAGGGGACTCGGATTTCCAATTCATCCATTCCTCCGCGGGCTCCTGGAGTTCTACGGCCTCCAATTGCATAATTTTACCCCTGCTTCCATACTACACATCGCCAGTTATGTTGCCCTTTGTGAGCTGTTCCTGGGCTGCGAGGCTCATTTCGAGCTGTGGAAGAGGTTATTTTGCCTTGTCCCCCACACACAGAAGGGGTCACTTTATCAAGTGGGCGGAGCCGAAATATGGCGCATCGTCGAAACTGGATACCTGTCCGGTACTCCGAAGAAGACGTCCGAAGACTGGCCTTCAAAGTGGTTTTATATGGAGGACGCCCCCCTTCCAGACCCTGTTTGGCGGGGTCTTCCTGAGTTCAACAATCCTCCTTTGAAGAAACGTCGAAGCTGGCGCCCATGGAGCCCCAAGGAGGAAGACAACGGAGAAGTCCTCTACCTGATGAACCAGATTAAAGCGCTGGCTCAATCAGGATTGACAATAATCGAGGTTATGTCAATATGTATAATGCGGGGAGTTCAACCACTTCAATATCAAGGGCACCCCCTATGGTGTTTTAACGGGGAAGATGATGCCACCCGTTGCGGGCATAAGGGACCGGACTCTACTGCTGCTTTAGCAAAAATTATGTCCGAGTTGTTCAAGGGAGAGGAAGAGGAGTTCATCTGTATCAAGCCACGGGATGGATTCTCCATGTACAACCCTCCAAGCTGGGTGAGCTATACCTCTTTACTCCCATTCTTCCCGCATTCTTTGTCGTAGGTACTCACCTTGCCATTTTACGACAAGAATTGCAAAAAGCTGTAAGGGAGGTCAACAGCTCATCTCCACAACCAGAGGACCCTGGCCGGGCCCTCGGTCCCGGACTCGAAGAGGATCCGGACATATTCATGGAGCTGATAGACAGGCAATTCTATCAAATGATCTGCGATGACGCCGTGGTGGCCATAATGGCTCACTATCCCGGACTGCTCCCTGCGCCGCACGTAAGAAAAACCAAAATCCCAACTCCAAAAATAGGATCCCCTTTTAGACACTTCACCTACCGTACACACATGGTGTTTTACAGGGAAGGCATTCGGGACACCGTGCCGAACCCGCAGCAACTCGCCAACAAGAGGCACCGATGCCGGGTAGGCCAAAAAGGAAGGCCGTCAGGACGGAGACGCTGGCGCAGAGGTATGACACAAAACCTCGCTCTGTGGTTGTCTACTTTCTCAAAATGCAATGACGTCCATGCTTCTTTAATAGAAAAAACGCTCGCCGGACTATATCCGGAGAGGCTGCCGATCATGCCTCCACCAGTCGGGCTCCAGGGCCGGACATAGAGGCGGAAGCCAACATGGAGTGCACGCCGTATGCTCCTCATACAGAGGATGCAGATATACTATCCACTACAAATTCAGAAGTGGAGAGCGCCATGAATCATAGGCGTCGCCGGTCCGTACTCCGCGAGGCTTGTTTCTCGCCAGAGGCATTTGATGTCTTCAATTTCGGAGATGCATACATCCGTGCTTCTCAAAATTGTCTAGCCAGAGCCACGGACCAGTATGTAAGGGATATACGGGTAAGCAAATCTGACGATTATATGTAACAGTAGCCCCTGAGACTTGAAACAGTTTATGCAACTGATTTAAGGATCATTATTTGTGCAGGTTCTTACGGAGAAGAATTCCCAATTGTCTCAAGAGCTGGACGAGTGCAAGGCCCAGCTGGAAGCCGCTGTTGCCGCATTGAAGGAGTCCAAAAAGGGTCCCCCTGGTAACACTTTTGTCTATTGCAAAGAATATCGGTACCAGGTAGTATGTGGCATGTATGCACACCTAACAATAGAGGTTGCAGGTGGCCCCGGAGTGAATCCGTAGGCCGTGGAGGAGGATACGGCACGTGATGATCGACAGCGAAATGCTGGCGAGCGTGTGCTGACGCGAGTCAGGCAGGAGAAAAATGATCTCCAAGACGCCAATATCCGGCTGGGCGTGGAACTGAAGGATGTCCAAGCCTAGCTTGCAGACTCCGTGAAGGAGAATAAACGTCTTCGGTGCAGCATTTTAAGTAAGTGCTTGAACGAACTTTTTAAAGGAGTTCGGCGAAGAAGCCTGCTAACAGCGTTATGTCTGTAGATTTGCTGACGGGTCATCCCGCGGAGGAGATGCCTGGGTCTTCGGATGATCTTCTACCATAGCTCTCACAACTGCACGAACAAGTTCGGCAGGCGATGCAGAGTATTGCCCAAGCCTTGTGGCCATTCGTGTCCCCGTCAGGAGGCATGGGGGAGCTCATAGAGAAGCTCAAGGGAGCGCAGCGGCGCTTCCGATTATGGAAGATATCATCCTGCCGACAAGGTGCAAGGGAAGCCTGGGCTATGGTGAAGACACGATATACTAAGGCTGACCCAAACCACATGGCCGAGGTCGGACCTGTGGGGCTCGATGGGAAAGAGATCCCCATCAGTTTAGTGTATGATCAAGTAGAATTAGCCGCAAAGTATTCCCAACAGGATTGTAGGCTAGACAGCCTGTTGGATGGTATAGAAGAAGAATTTAATCAGTCTTAGTGACTGTGTACTTCAAGTGACATATGTAATGTCCCTAGCCGGATTGTAAATCATTTGTCATGGTGGACCTTTTCGCTTTGACCTCTGGACCTGATAGTCCGGAGTGTATCCGAATACACACTCGGTTATATAAAAACCAGGGTATGCATGGAAACCAGGCGTAGGGGTTTTGAACACTACACTTGTCATCGTAATTTGGGAAAATTACGAAAAAAATGAGCTATGTTGTGATTACCGTTTACTTATAGGAAAGAAGTTTCACCTCGATGAGTAGCTTCTCTATGCACGGAAAGCATGTAAGGAATCCAACAACTTGATCCAGATTGGGGCCGATAGATTTTAGTGCTAAGATCTTCACTGTGCGCATGGACTGGGTCGAGCTTGTGGGAATCATTTTCTGGAAGACGGTCGTAAATACATCAAGAAGAAATTTAAAAATGTGAATTTCAAGAAGACGGAGAAGAAGATGAGTGTTGTACCTAAACAATTATGGATCCAATAAAGAGTTCGGAGAATTTGGCAGACGAGTACACCAACGCTGTCAATTTCGGCGTGTCAATGACCCTGATTTTTGTTGGACCTTCTAGATCCGATACAAGCAATCTCTCAAGGAAAGGCGCATTCTCAATGACCATAACGTGGAACAGCTGGAGTGATCTCTTCCCAATTGATGTCTTGTTGTGGGGCCAGCAAGACACATAAATCCATCAGAGATTCGTCGAGGCGATGTGGAGGCTAATGAACTTGTGGATCTGCTCAAGACGAAGGTACTCGAGCGCAGTATAGCTGTGGAGCAGGTGCTCCATAGCCTTCTTCGGGATGACAACGTCGAAGAGGTCGAGGTGCTTGAGTTGAGGGAGAAGAAGGGCGGGCGCGGCATTAATCTGGGGAAGATAGCAGGAGCTGAAGCTGGTGTGGCACAGCATTGGCGTGAGGTGGAGCGCGGACGGTGGCAGAGAGCGATATTGTCCAGCTTCAATGCTGAGCTCCTTGAGCTGATCTAGGGCGGGGGATAAGAACCACTCATCGAACTTGGGTTGGACCTTGAAGTTGGTACTGAACATGTGGATATCAAGGCGTCTGGCTGGCCCAGGATGCGATGAAAGGATCTTGGATACTACGGCCATGCGTTTGCAATCCCCGTCGCAGAGGTAATTGTCGACGGTGAGGTTGAGGGGGACGGCAGATTTTGTGGGGAGGAGGCCGATGATGACGAGCAGCATGTCATCGGGAAGGCTGCTGATGAAGTCCAGGCTCGCCGGAGGCGGTTTTGGCTCGAGCTGCCTCCGCTTGTTGGCTGCCTCGCCGTCCATCTCAACCGGCGGCGATGCTGGTGTACACGTGTGCTGGTGTGTGTTGTGTGTGCGCGAGTGCGTCCTTCTGTGCATGCCGCCGCGCAGTGGTGAATTGTGCGCGAGTGCGTCCTTCTGTGCATGCCGCCGCGCAGTGGTGAATTGTGCGCGAGTGTGTCCTTCGTGCGCAAGAAGTTTGTCCTCAATGCGCCCTCAATTTACTAGCGTGCGGGGTGCTACCCCGAGTGGTTTTAACTTTGTTTACTTCACCGCATGTCAAATGGGCCTCTAGTTTACTTATTTTCACCCACTGTCACATGGGCCAGCACACGAAGATACAGAACACAAGCTGACAAGGCAGCATGTGGATTGGTTGACCGGTCAACTAAACAATATACGGAGCTGTACGCTGACACAGTGAGCGTATAATCCGTCGATATAGAGAGTTCGAGTGAGAGGGGAGGCCCATGAGAGATAGCAGAGAGAGAGAAAGAGCTACTCCCTCCATTCGATAATGTAGTTCCAATATTTTGTTTAAGTCAAACTTTTGAAACTTTGACCAAGTTTATAAAGAAATTACTTATATCTACAATACCAAAGATAAATGATAGTATGAAGTAAGTACATGTTGTGATGAATCTAATGACCGTTCCAGATGTAAATGTTTTTCTCCACATATACCTGGTCAAACTATTCTGAGGTTTGACTTTTCAAAACATCCATATGCTTATGGACGTGACAGAGTCCCTAACTAGAGAGAGAGAGAGAGAGAGTGAAAAAAGTGTGTGTGCGTGTGTGAAAGAGACATGGACAACACACGATAAAAGTAGAGAAAAGGCGTATGTGTCTTATGCAAACATATCACACATGCATCTTCGACAACGAAGGCAAGGTGAGGAGATAGTGTGTGGTTGTTTGGAACCGAGAGAGCAAGCCCCTAGCACATGGCCAAGAGGGGTCTGACAAACAAGGGAGAGAGGTCTAGAGAGACGTACGGAGAAAATGCAGACATGGGGAGGAGAGAGTGTATGTTTGTCATAGAGAGATCCCCTGGAGATCGTGATGGGACTACATGGGTGGGAGATCGAGTGACAAGGTGTGTGCGTGATAGAAGATGCCTCGAGAGATATCGAGATAGACGTATGGATGGAAGGAGACAATACGTGTGTTCCTGATGGCTAGTAAGAGATAATCATACTTAGGAGGGGGGAGTGCTTGCGCCTATGATGGAGTGAGGGATTATGGTACTTAGGGGGTGCTTGTCACATGGAGAGAGAACAAGGGCAGATAGTGTTGGATGGGTTTATATGTATAGCGTGAGTGAGACATGTGTGTGTGTGAACCAGGGAGATATAAGGCCAGTTTGGCTTGCGTCCTGAGCATCTTTTTCCTGGCCTGGGGTTGTGGCTAGATTTCATGCACTCTTGTTTGGTTGCTACCCTGTGAAAAAGAAAGCCCGCCAGGCATGGATTCCCTTGCACTTTAATTAGCCTGGCTGAACTCCAGACACCACAAGTAGCCTGGCTGAGGCGACCGATTTCGAACGCCTGGCCGTGTGGCCACGAGGCTAACAGCAACATGGATGGATATTAGCATTAAATAATTGATGCGTGGATTGATTGATGGGACGTTGATGCTTTGCCTGGCCCGGGCATGAACCAAATGCTTCAGCACCACACAAGCCTAGCCAGGTAGAAATATTTTACATCTCACGTCCACACCAGGCAGTACCGGCCATCAAGGCATGAGGGTCAGGTCACGAACCAAACTGACCAATAAAGTTTGAGAGAGATTGAGGAGCCCCGATAAGGCTGAGTGGTGCGTCAGATAGCTGAGAGGGGGAAAGAGATATTCCATCCGCTCGATAATGCAGTGCATCTAAATTTTTTAGAAGTCAAACTTTGGAAGCTTTGATCAGGTTTACCTAAATGTTATTTATATCTACAATACCAAAGATACATCATACAAAACTACATCTCATGGTGAATCTAATGGTATATGTTTGCCGTACTAGATGTAATTCTTTTTCTCCACGTACATGGTCAAACTTTGTGATGTTTGAATTTTCAATAAATCTATATGCTATGGACCGAGGAGAGTGCCTCAGTCGAGACAGACCAAGTGTGTGTGAAGGAGAATGAGTAAGTGTGCAAAAAGAGTATGTGTGTGAAAGAGAAAGTGACAACAAATGATAAATTAGAGAGAGTGTGTTTTTTCGTTGCTTATGCGAACATATCATGCATGCATCTCCGAGATGGAAAAGCGAGGCGTGGAGATACACGAAGATAGCTAGTGTGTGATTGTTCGCAACGGAGAGAGACACCCCTGTAGCACATGTCCAATAGAGGTCTAGCCAACAAGGAACAAAGGTCGAGAGGGACACATGGATGGCATGGATGCATGGGGAGGGAGAGAGGGTGTGTTTGTGATAGAGAGATCCCGTCGAGATCGTGAGGGGACTATATGGGTGGGAGATCGAGGGAGTGCGTGCGCGATAGAAAGATGCCCCAAGAGAAATCGAGATAGACCATGCACATGTTTGTGATGGAGACTAAGATTAGCTAGTCATATACATATAGGGGGGACTGCGTGTGCCTACAATTGAGTGAGAGACCATCATACTTGGCTAGCTGGGCATGAGATTGTGTGTGTGCGTGTGTGAGATGGAGAGAGAACGAGGGGGAGAGATAGAGTTTTAGATGGGCCTATCGAGTGCGAGTGAGATATGCATGTGTATGTGTGACCCAGGTGGATGGAGAGTTTGAGAGAGGGGGGAAGAGCTCCGAGATGACATAGTGGTGCGTGAGAGAGTTACGGGCAAAGAGCCAAGGAATTTGTGTGCGTACGATGAGTGCACCCAAGATATCTAGCTTGGACTAGCTAGAGTATCATACATAGTGTGCGAGAGAGACCTATAGATGGTGTATATATGCATGCGAACTAGAAAGACCCCCCCACACACACAAAGAGAGAGAGAGATGGAGAGAAAGGGAGAGGGACCAACAAGGTTTTTGTGTCGGATGCGTGCGACAGAATTGAAGATTGTCGGCGAGAGAGAGAGAGAGAACAGGAGTCCGAGGGAGGGGGAGGTCGTGTTTTATGCATCAAAGACTGATATAAACCATGTTTTGATATAAACTTGCATTCAAATATTTAAATTGGAGAACATGTTGTCTGCAATCCACAAATGAACGGATATATGCGTATATCAAACAAGTTCATCAATTTGACTTTCAACATGTTCATGGAGTACTATAATACTGTACAACATGCTACTCGATTGAGGTGTTCAATTTTGGATTTAGTTCACTATTTTGACCTACTGAACGAGCTATTTCATTGAATCGAGATATTTCGTTTTGGGTTTGATTCGTGTTTTTGAGTGGGTCAACTATTTGTCATATAGTAAATCGCTAGCAACTAGCATGTAAAACACATTACTCCCGAGCATCATCTCTCCATCTAAAAAAGAAGTGGCAAGCTAATATTTCAAAATTTGATCCAAATCGACTTGGTAAGGTGGACGTGGATGCTCGTTCTCCCAAAATTTGAACGAACCGTTAAACATCCTCTTTGCTCGGTGGAATTCGCCTGAGCAAATAAATGGGAGACGCGAACTTACCGTCCTATGTGGGACACGCATCAATTGGCCCGTTGTACATAGAGGGTAGGTTCGTAACTTCATCCAAGCGCGCCTTCTCCTCGGTTGAAATGACATGTGCCAAATAATTCATAAACCGTGGTTGGCAAAACACGCTCTCCTCGCCCGAAATAGCGCGCACCCACTATTTCAAAACACGCTCTCCTCGCCTGACATCGCTCGTGCCCACTATAGTTCAAAACACGCCCGAAATCGCCCGAAATCACTCCCGCCCACTATTTGGGGAGAAGCAAAGTTACTCTACTATCCCCGACCCTCAGTACACAGACCCAAGCCGAGAAGCCTATAGGCAAGGGTAGAACTATAACTCCCCCTCACATTTCAGACAAATGCGTCCGTAAGACATGGTTCCACTCCCCTCCCAATCCCCCACCCCCTGCCCGCCCCCATTCATACCTCGTGGGCGCCAAATCACCTTCCCCCCGGGAAGCTCCCTTCTCTCGAGCCGAGAAACCTCAGCCCCACCTCCATGGCGCCCCCACCGCACCAATTTCACAGCCGCCCTCCTCCCTAATGCCGGAGACGCTGTCCATTTACCGTCGTGCACTAGGCCATGTGCCTCTTACTTCGTGCTGCTGGTGCTGCCTCCACGACGGCCGCGTGAACCGTACCGGAGCCGATTCACCCCCGCCGTTGTTCATGGCGCTGGAGAGGCTCCAACTTCGGATCTGTCCAAAGTCCTGGTGCTGCTTCCGCATAGCCGTCGATCATCGCGACATCGCTCTTTCCCTGCCGCCGGTCGCCACCGCAACTGCGTCGGCCTCACCGACTCGGCAGCTGAACCTGCCTACTTCACCATGCCGCCAGATAGGTCGCACCCTCGTCTCAAATCACTTTATTTAAGCGTCAGTTGTCTGAATTTTTACTCTGGGCCAATCGATTCCCAATGGGAAGCAGCACCCCTCGAGGCGGCGGAGCTCCTAGGCTGCCAGTTGGTTGGTCTCTAACGTAAGGGTGTGGGGCCGTGATACGTCTCCGTCGTATCTATACTTTTTGATTGTTCCATGCCAATATTATTGAACTTTCATATACTTTTGGCAACTTTTTATACTATTTTTGGGACTAACATATTGATCTAGTGCCCAGTGCCAGTTCCTGTTTGTTGCATGTTTTTGTTTCGCAGAATATCCATATCAAACAGAGTCCAAACAGGATAAAAACTAACGGAGATTTTTTTTGGAATATATATGATTTTTGGGAAGAAAAATCCACGTGAGACGGTGCCCGAGATGGCCACGAGGCAGGGGGGCGCGCCTCCCCCCTGGGCGTGCCCCTGACCCTCGTGGGCCACCCGTAAGGCGGTTGGTGCCCTTCTTTTGCCGCAAGAAAGCTAATATCCGGATAGAGGCCGTGTTAAAATTTCAGCCCAATCGGAGTTACGGATCTCCGGGAATATAAGAAATGGTGAAAGGGAAGAATCTGAGAACGCGGAAACAGAGAGAGACAAAGAGGCAGATCCAATTTTGGAGGGGCTCTCGCCCCTCCCATGCCATGGAGGCCATGGACCAGAGGAGAAACCCTTCTCCCATCTAGGGAGGAGGTCAAGGAAGAAGAAGGAGGGGGCTCTCTCCCCTTGCTTCGGTGGCACCAGAGTGCCACCGGGGGCCATCATCATCACCGTGATCTACACCAACACCTCCGCCATCTTCACCAACATTTCCATCACCTTCCCCCCTCTATCTACAGCGGTCCGCTCTCCCGCAACCCATTGTACCCTCTACTTGAACATGGTGCTTTATGCTTCATATTATTATCCAATGATGTGTTACCATCCTATGATGTCTGAGTAGATTTTCGTTGTCCTATCGGTGGTTGATGAATTGCTATGATTGATTTAATTTGCTTGTGGTTATGTTGCTGTCATTTGGTGCCCATCATATGATTGCGCGCGTGGATCACACCCTAGGGTTAGTTGTATGTTGATAGGACTATGTATTGGAGGGCAAGAGTGACAGAAGCTTCAACCTAGCATAGAAATTGATGCATACGGGATTGAAGGGGGATCAATATACCTTAATGCTATGGTTGGGTTTTACCTTAATGAACATTAGTAGTTGCGGATGCTTGCTAATAGTTCCAATCATAAGTGCATAGAAGTCAAACTCATGGATGACATGCTAGCAGTGGCCTCTCCCACATAATACTTGCTATCGTTCTAGTAAAGTAGTCAATTGCTTAGGGGCAATTTCACAACTCCTACCACCACTTTTCCACACTCTCTATATTTACTTTATTGTTTCTTTATCTAAACAGCCCTTACTTTTTATTTACGTACTCTTTATTATCTTGGAAACCTATCCAACAACACCTACAAAGTACTTCTAGTTTCATACTTGTTCTAGGTAAAGCGAACGTCAAGCATGCATAGAGTTGTATCAGTGGTCGATAGAACTTGAGGGAATATTTGTTCTACCTTTAGCTCCTCGTTGGGTTCGACACTCTTACTTATCGAAAACTGTTGCGATCCCCTATACTTGTGGGTTATCAAGACCTTTTTCTGGTGCCGTTGCCGGGGAGCAATAGCGTGGGGTGAATATTCTCGTGTGTGCTTGTTTGATTTATCACTAAGTAATTTTTATTTGCTGTTCTTAGTTGTTCTCTATCTTTAGTTATGGATATGGAACACGAAATACCAAATAAAATAGGTGTACTTGCTACTCATGGAGCTGGGGAACCTCCTAAAACCCTCGATGATGGTTATGTGAAAAATATTATGTACTACCTTAATAATCCTGGGAAAACCCCATTCAATTATGTAATGGGAGTAACATTGGATCAACTTGAATACTTTAGGGATTACCGCTTGACATAAAAGGGAAACTATTATGGGATCAAATTCATATATTGAATTGGTATGCTAGGCAACTATGCTTGAGATATGATTATAATTGTTGCTCTAAGGTGAAGGCTCCACACCTTCCCTTTTAATGTGAATTTAATGATAATGAAACCTTAGCTTCTTATGCTAATGGTATATATGATTACTATGATGTGGAACAAATAGAAGAATTTGTCACTTTTAAGGGTGCATATGAAATTGAAGCTTTGTTTGAAAAGCATGAAGCTTATGATGATGATGTTTATAGGCCTGAAAATTTAGCTATCTTAAAATATTGCTATGATAATTATGAATATAATTCCTATATTAATGTGCTTATTGAGAAAGTCTCTGTTGTCCAAGAAGAGACTAATATTTTGCAGGAGTCTATGGAAGAAGAAATTGATGAAACTGTGAGCTCATTGGATGAAAAAGATGAGGAGGAGAGCGAAGAACAAAAGGAGGAAGAGCGGATTAGCTACCCGTGCCCACCTTCTAATGAGAGTAACTCTTCAACTCAAACATTGTTTAATTTCCCTTCGTGCTTACCGGAGGATGATTGCTATGATGATTGTTATGATCCCGTTGATTCTTTTGAAATATCCCTTTTTGATGATGCTTGCTATGCTTGTGGCCAAGAAGCCAATATGAATTATGCTTATGGAGATGAACTTGCTATAGTTCCTTATGTTAAACATGAAATTGTTGCTATTGCACCCACACATTATAGTCCTATTATCTTTTTGAATTCTCCAAACTACACTATATCGGAGAAGTTTGCTCTTATTAAGGAATATATTGATGGGTTGCCTTTTACCATTGCACATGATGATTTTGATGAATATAATATGCATGTGCTTGCTGCTCCTACTTGCAATTATTATGAGAGAGGAACTACATCTCCACCTCTCTATGTTTCCAACACGATAAAATTGCAAGAAACTGTTTATACTATGCATTGGCCTTTACTTTGTGTGCATGAATTGTTCTTTTATGACATGCCGACGCATAGGAAGAGAGTTAGACTTTGTTGTTGCATGATATATGTTACTTTGTGCTCACTACTAAATTATAAATCATTGTTAATTAAAATTGGCTTTGATATACCTTGGGATCTGGGTGGATTCACTACTTGAGCACTATATGCCTAGCTTAATGGCTTTAAAGAAAGCGCTGCCAGGGAGACAACCCGGAAGTTTTAGAGAGTAATTTATTTCTGTTGAGTGCTTTCATATAGTTTAAAAACAACAAAAATAAAGAGGGGAACCCGAAACTTTTTCAAAAAGGAAAGTGAAAGTGAGAAAGACAAGCATTGTTGAAGTGGGAGAGCTCCTTGAACTTTGTTCATGCTCACGGCAACTTTGTGAATCTTGATTACAGAAACTTTTCAACAAAAATAATTATCCCTTGTACAATTCCATTGTATCATAAAAATAATGTGCCAAGGTTTGCCTTTAGGATGTTTACTTTGCTTGTTGGTTTGTACAGTGCAGGACAGAAACTTTGGCTGTAGTGTGAGATTTTACATTTTTAGCTGGAACGTCAAGTGGTTCTGATTCTTTTTTCACTGTATTTCTATACAAATTTTTTATTTTTCCTAATTTTGGCAGAATTTTTCAAGTATCAGAAGTATGGTGAATGTTCAGATTATTACAGACTGTTCTGTTTTAGACAGATTCTGTTTTTGATGCATAGTTTGCTTGTTTTGATTAAACTATCGAATTATATCAGTGGATTAAGCCATGGAAAAGTTATATTACAGTAGGCACAATGAAAAAACAAAATATGAATTGGTTTTCAACAGTACTTATAGTAGTGATTTGCTTTATTATATTAACGGATCTTACCGAGTTTTCTGTTGAAGTTTGTTGTGGATGAAGTGTTCGATGATCGAGAAGGTCTCGATGTGAGAAGAAGGAAGAGAGGAAAGAGCTCAAGATTGGGGATTCCCAAGGCACCCCAAGTAAATATTCAAGGATACTCAAGCGTCTAAGCTTGGGGATGCCCCGGAAGGCATCCCCTCTTTCTTCAACAAGTATCGGTATGTTTTCGGATTCGTTTCGTTCATGCGATATGTGCAATCTTGGAGCATATTTTGCATTTAGTTTTCATTTTTATTTTATGCACCATGATGGTATGAGGTAGTCCTTGGTTGATTTATAGAATGATCTATGCACTTCACTTATATCTTTTGAGTATGGCTTTATAGAATGCTTCATGCGCTTCACTTATATCATTTTAAGTTTGGATTGCCTGTTTCTCTTTACATAGAAAGCCGCCATTTGTAGAATGCTCTTTTTCTTCACTTATATTTGTTAGAGAGTGGGCATATCTTTTGTAGAAAGAATTAAACTCTCTTTCTTCACTTATATCTATTTAGAGAGATGACAGGAACTGGTCATTCACATGGTTAGTCATAAAATCCTACATAAAACTTGTAGATCACTGAATATGATGTGTTTGATTCCTTGCAATAGTTTTGCGATATAAAGATGGTGATATTAGAGTCATGCTAGTGGGTAGTTGTGGATTGTAGAAATACTTGTGTTGAGGTTTGTGATTCCCATAGCATGCATGTATGGTGAACCGTTATGTAACGAAGTTGGAGCATGAGTTATTTATTGATTGTCTTCCTTATGAGTGGCGGTCGGGGACGAGCGATGGTCTTTTCCTACCAATCTATCCCCTAGGGGCATGCGTAGTAGTACTTTGCTTCGAGGGCTAATAAACTTTTGCAATAAGTATGTGAGTTCTTTATGACTAATGTTGAGTCCATGGATTATACGCACTCTCATCCTTCCATCATTGCTAGCCTCTCTAGTATCGTGCAACTTTCGCCGGTACCATAAACCCACCATGTACCTTCCTCAAAGCAGCCACTATACCTACCTATCATGGCATTTCCATAGCCATTCCGAGATATATTGCCATGCAACTTCCATCATCATCATATACATGACTTGAGCATCATTTTCATATTGCTTTGCATGATCGTAAGATAGCTAGCATGATGTTTTCATGGCTTGTCCATTTTTTGATGTCATTGCTAAGCTAGATCATTGCACATCCCAGTACACCGCCGTAGGCATTCATATAGAGTCATATCTTTGTTCTAGTATCGAGTTGTAATATTGAGTTGTAAGTAAATAAAAGTGTGATGATCATCATTAATAGAGCATTGTCCCAAAAAAAAGAGGGCCAAAAAAAGGAAAGGCCAAATAAAAAAGAAAAAAAAGAAAGGCCAAATAAAAAAAGGGGCAATGTTACTATCCTTTTACCACACTTGTGCTTCAAAGTAGCACCATGTTCTTCATATAGAGAGTCTCTTGAATTATCACTTTCATATACTAGTGGGAATTTTCATTATAGAACTTGGCTTGTATATTCCAACGATGGGCTTCCTCAAATGCCCTAGGTCTTCATGAGCAAGCAAGTTGGATGCACGCCCACTTAGTTTCAGTTTGAGCTTTCATATACTTATAGCTCTAGTGCATCCGTTGATGGCAATCCCTACTCACTCACATTGATATCTATTAATGGGCATCTCCATAGCCCGTTGATACGCCTAGTTGATGTGAGACTATCTTCTCCTCTTTGTCTTCTCCACAACCACCATTCTATTCCACCAATGGTGCTATATCCATGCCTCACACTCATGTATTGCGTGAGGGTTGAAAATGCTGAAGCGCGTTAAAAAGTATGAACCAATTGCTCGGCTTGTCATCGGGGTTGTGCATGATGTGAATATTTTGTGTGGTGAAGATGGAGCATATCCAGACTATATGATTTTGTAGGGATAGCTTTCTTTGGCCTTGTTATTTTGAAAAGACATGATTGATTTATTAGTGGGCTTGAAGTATTATTGTTTTTATGTCAAATGATAGACTATTGCTTTGAATCACTCGTGTCTTAATATTCATGCCATGATTAGATTACATGATCAAGATTATGCTAGGTAGCAATCCACATCAAAAACTATCTTTTTTATCATTTACCTACTCGAGGACGAGCGCGAATTAAGCTTGGGGATGCTGATATGTCTCCGTCGTATATATAATTTTTTATTGTTCCATGCCAATATTCTTGAACTTTCGTATACTTTTGGAAACTTTTTATACTATTTTTGGGGCTAACATATTGATCTAGTGCCCAGTGCCAGTTCCTGTTTGTTGCATGTTTTTTTCGCAGAATATCCATATCAAACGGAGTCCAAACGGGATAAAAACTGACAGAGATTTTTTTGGAATATATATGATTTTTGGGAAGAAAAATCCATGCGAGACGGTGCCCGAGGTGGCCACGAGGCAGGGGGCGCGCCCCTGACCCTCGTGGGCCACCCATAAGGCGGTTGGTGCCCTTCTTTCGCCGCAAGAAAGATAATATCCGGATAGAGATCATGTTAAAGTTTCAGCCCAATCGGAGTTACGGATCTCCGGGAATATAAGAAACAGTGAAAGGGAAGAATCTGAGAACGCGGAAACAGAGAGAGACAGAGAGATAGATCCAATCTCGGAGGGGCTCTCGCCCCTCCCGTGCCATGGAGGCCATGGACCAGAGGGGAAACCCTTCTCCCATCTAGGGAGGAGGTCAAGGAAGAAGAAGAAGAAGGGGAGCTCTCTCCCCCTCGCTTCCGGTGGCATCGGAGTGCCATCGGGGGCCATCATCATCACCGCGATCTACACCAACACCTCCGCCATCTTCACCAACATCTCCATCACCTTCACCCCTCTATCTACAGCGGTCCACTTTCCCGCAACCCGCTGTACCCTCTACTTGAACATGGTGCTTTATGCTTCATATTATTATCCAATGATGTGTTGCCATCCTATGATGTCTGAGTAGATTTCCGTTGTCCTATCAGTGGTTGATAAATTGCTATGATTGATTTAATTTGCTTGTGGTTATGTTGTTGTCCTTTGGTGCCCATCATATGATTGGGCGCGTGGATCACACCCTAGGGTTAGTTGTATGTTGATAGGACTATGTATTGGAGGGCAAGAGTGACAGAAGCTTCAACCTAGCATAGAAATTGATGCATACGGGATTGAAGGGGGACCAATATACCTTAATGCTATGGTTGGGTTTTACCTTAATGAACATTAGTAGTTGCGAATGCTTGCTAATAGTTCCAATCATAAGTGCATAGAATTCCAAGTCAGGGATGACATGCTAGCAGTGGCCTCTCCCACATAATACTTGCTATCGGTCTAGTAAAGTAGTCAATTGCTTAGGGGAAATTTCACAACTCCTACCACCACTTTTGCACACTCGCTATATTTACTTTATTGTTTCTTTATCTAAACAGCCCCTACTTTTTATTTATGTACTCTTTATTATCTTGCAAACCTATCCAACAACACCTACAAAGTACTTCTAGTTTCATACTTGTTCTAGGTAAAGTGAACGTCAAGCATGCATAGAGTTGTATCGGTGGTCGACAGAACTTGAGGGAATATTTGTTCTACCTTTAGCTCCTCGTTGGGTTCGACACTCTTACTTATCGAAAACTGTTGCGATCCCCTATACTTGTGGGTTATTAGGCCGCAAGTTCACTGTGGAAGCAGCGCTTAGATGGCTATCTTTTAGAGTTGTGTGGGTTGAAGGTACTGCCGCCGCCGGATCTGGATGACGGGGAGTCTTTGTGGATTGGCCCGGGGGCGGCGCAACCACAGCAGTGCGGTGGGGCGGGGAGCGGGGTTTTGGCCGGGGCCACGGACGGCGGAGGCAGGCTGCTTTGCCGTTGGTCGCTGGCTCTTCGGGGAGGATTCCAAACAGTGTTAGCCAGGAGGCACAAGACAGCCAGCCATCTGGCGTAGATCGGATAGTACCAAAATAAAATAAAATTGTGTGACCCCAATTTAGTCTTCGGTCAACACACGTGTGACCACTCTCGTACCTTGTTGTTGATCTCTTAGTGTATTTCTTCAGATCAAAGAGATATGTCGTTCTTAACATTATGCGTTATCTGCATCTTCAGACACACCGTCTTCCGACTCATCGCAGCTGCTCCAACAAGGGAAGCATACACTAGAAAGGAGCTATAGTCCCCACTCAACAGTTCCCTGCATCGAATGCGCGTGCCCGACATGGACAGCCACAACAACTGCAGGGCCATCGACAAGTCAGCACATGGTGCTCACTCCTATGGATGGTAGCCAGATAGGTTGTACCCTCATCTTACTTGTGTGCAACATTTATGGCTTTGTTATTCATCTAAGCATGGAAAATAGATCATCACATTTCACTGTATATTCATGCTGATCTCTTACGGGTCTTGTTCAGGAGTTAAGGTTGTTCCATAGTTCAGCTAAGATACTTGTTCTTTAGGTAATGATGTTCCATAGTTATCATCAATCAGCCAATGCTATCCCACAGGCTCGTGATTATAGTATTATACCACTTCTAGTATTACCTATGTTGTTCTTTAATACTTTTGTTGGCCATCTAGTTAATTTCGAGTACAAACGATACATATTCTTTAGCTTTCATCTATGCTCTCCCTTTAGTTTATGAGACCTGTTGCTGCTAGTTAACCCCAGTCCTACTATTTATGTCATCTCCTACAGGCACTCATTACATAATTCTAACTACTAGTTGTCTTCCATGCATGTCAGATATAATTGCACACACTGATATATCCACAAGAACCTCACGGAGCAATGTAAAGGCCAATAAACTTGATGTTAATGATACCCAATATGATGGAACATGTCAGTTCTTCAGAAGACTTGCAGAAAGATGATGAATCCTCTTCACCCCACAAGGTCCTTGCTCTAACTTGGCCTGTGATATGGGTACAACATGCATATAATGTCCTGGAGTGTATTGTAACACCCTCGATGCGACTATAGCTCCCACGTGTCGAGGCACGACTTAGAGACATAATCGCATTGAAGGCATATGTCGCAAGTTAGGCAATCTTCACACATCCCATGTAATATAGATAATAAAAGGGGAGATAACATAGTTGGCTTACACTCGCCACATCAATAAAGTACATAAATAACATTACATCATCCAAACACTCATGGCCCGACTACGGCGCCAAAATAAAAGATAACCCAATAAGAGACACGGTCCCGATCACCCCCAACTAGGCACCACTACTGATCATCAAGAAAGGAAACATAGTAACGTTGAGAGTCTTCGTCGAACTCCCACTTGAGCTCAAGCGCGTCACCTGGAGCGGAATCATCAGGCCCTGCATCTAGTTTAATAGTAATCTATGAGCCACAGAGACTCAGCAATCTCGCACCCTCGCGATCAAGACTATTTAAGCTTAAAGGTAAGGCAAGGTAAATATGTGGAGCTGCAGCAAGCAACTAGCAAATATGGTGGCTAACTTATACGCAAAGGAGAGCGAGAAGAGGAGGCAAAGCGCGAGCGAGAAACTAGAGAACAACCTGCGCAAGCATTACTCCAACACCGTGTCCACTTCCCGGACTCCGCTGGGAAGAGGCCGTCACGGTAACACACTTAGTTGATTCATTTTAATTAAGTTAAGGTTCAAGTTATCTACAACCGGACATTAACAAATTCCCATCTGCCCATAACCGTGGGCACGGCTTTCGAAAGTTCAAATCCCTGCAGGGGAGTCCCAACCTAGCCCATGACAAGCTCTCACGGTCAACGAAGGAATAGACCTCCTCCCAAGATGTTCCGATCAGACTCGGTATCTCGGTTCTTCAAGACACTTCGACAGGTTAAAACAAGACCAGCAACACCGCCCAAATGTGCCGACAAATCCCGATAGGAGCTGCACATATCTCTTTCTCAGGGCACACTCAGATGAGCCAGACGTCGGATAGGCCAGCCCAGAGTTGCCCCTGGTAGCCCCGGACATCGCTCGGTGGGACCAACACTCAGAGGAGCACTGGCCTGGGGGGGGTTAAAAATAAGATGACCCTCGGGCTCTAGAAACCCAAGGGAAAAGAGGCTAGGTGGCAAATGGTAAAACCAAGGTTGGGCATTGCTGGAAAAGCTTTAATCAAGGCGAACTATCAAGGGGTTCCCATTATAACCCAACCGCGTAAGGAACACAAAATCCAGGAACATAACACCGGTATGACGGAAACTAGGGCGGCAAGAGTGGAACAAAACACTAGGTGAGAGGACGAGCCTTCCACCCTTTACCAAGTATATAGATGTATTAAGATAACAAGATAATATAATGATATCCCAACAAGTAAATAAATGATCCAACAAGGAACGACCTTCAATCTTCACCTGCAACTAGCAACGCTATAAGAGGGGCTGAGCAAAGCGGTAACATAGCCAATCAATGGTTTTCTAGGACATGGTGGGTTAGAGGTTTGACATGGAAATTTGGGATGCTTTAAAGCAAGTGGTATGCATCATATCATTGGCATAGCAAAAGAGCGAGCAATCTAGCAAAGCAAAGATAGTAGTGATTTCGAGGGTATGATCATCTTGCCTGCACAGTTGTCAGAGTTGACTGGATCCTCGAAAGCAAACTCAACAGGCTCCTCGTTAGCGAACTCGTCTCCCGGCTCTACCCAAACAAGACAAACAAGCAACAAGGACACAATCAACCACGTTCAAGGATCAAACAAGATGATGCAAAGATGATATGCTTTGCGGGATGCGATGCGGGATGCATATGCAAGATGTGACAGGGAATGCATGAACCTGGCCTCAACTTGGAAATCCAAGTGTGCCACTGGAAAGATGAGATGAAATCGCTTGAAAACGATATAAAGAACGCCGGAATCGTAGTTACGGTTTGGAAATGGCAAGCGATTCAAATATGACACCGGTCTGCGATTTACAGCAAGTAGCCATCTAAATGCAATGAGATGAACATGCTACAGCACCCAAACATGCCAACAAAATACATGGCAGGGATTCATTCATGGTGCTTAACAAAAGTCTAGCACTGAGCTACGGCCAATTCATCAATTAACAGGTTCAAACAAGCATGGCAAAATGCATATGGCAAACAGATTTCAGACTTAGTGAAATTAACACTTGTCTGGAATTTCAGATCAGGTAGCACTCTTCGGAGCAACAAAACTACATGTTACAGGACCTGAACATGGCAAAGTAAAGCATGGCATGGAGCTACTCAAAGATCTTAACAAAAGTCCCTTAGTGACCTGGAGCCAAAAAGGACCAGAAAATATAATTGCAAGCATGTGAACATGGCAAAAACATAATCAGATCACAGACTTAGTGAAAACTGGAGCATACTGAAACAGATATCAAGTAGGCATGTTTACGAGCTCGATGCACTCACTACGGAGCAAGTCATGACAATCTAAGCATAAACCCATCAAGAATACATTAAATTCAAGCTAGACAAGGGAAGAACAATAGCATGGCATGCATGGATCAACTACAACATCATCGGCAAAATTGCAAACAAGTTGACAATCTGCCCAGATTCACAAAGTAGCAAAAGTAGAGCTCGATTGACTCAAGCTAGGGTGCTCCATAATTGCAAACAAAGGCATGGATGGATATATCACTACAATATTGACAAAACATCCTTACTGATCATCCTCAAAAGAGGCACGGATCACTAGGAAACAACATGAACATATGGCAATATGAGATAAACAGCTCAAGGACTTAGTGAAAATGCTAAGTCCCTGAAATCAGAATTACCAAGTGCCTCACTTGGCTAGCTTGTGCTAGTCACCACGCACATCACAAAAATACATGGGTTGCACCTCTGGAAAGATGACAAAACCCTTAACAAAACATATGTAGAGCTCATGGGCATAACATGCACACAATAATCATGGCAAAAAATGACAAATAGATAAATGGAGCAGCAGATCTGACAATTATCTCAAGTACCCTCTTCTAACAGCATTTCGGCCATCAATATGAACTCAAATGAAAATGATGCAATGGAATGAAATGATGTACTCTCTGAGATGAACATTTTGAAATGCTATATGCCAAAAACGGAGTTACGGATACGGAGATACGACACGATGAACAGGAGCATATGGATCTGGGATTTTTGGGACTTAGCCGAAAATACTACCTCCAGATCTAGGGTTTGCCCGACGCGGAAATCGAGGTGGCCAGATCTTCACCAGAATCACTGTAGACGACCGGATCCGGCAACGTGGGACTTGCCGGTGACCGGACTTGGCGAGGACGGCGATGGCGGCGGCACCGCCGGGCGGTGAGGGCGCGGTGGCCTCGGGGCAGCGCGGAAGCCGAGGCGAGGTGGGGTGGAGAGGCGGCGGCGGCTCGTCGGCGTCCGGTGGCGCGGGAGACGAAGGGGACTAGGGTTTGGACAGGGGATCCACGAATTTTCGGGAAGGAACTATATATAGACATAGGAGGAGCTAGGAGAGTCCAAATGAGGTGCGGTTTTCGGCCACGCGATCGTGATCGAACGCTCTAGATGATGGAGAAGGTTTTGGTGGGTTTTGGGCAAAATTGTAGGGGTGTTGGGCTGCAACACACACGAGGCCTTTTCGGTCCCTCGGTTAACCATTGGAGTATCAAACGAAGTCCAAATGGCACGAAACTTGACAGGCGGTCTACCGGTAGTAAACCAAGGCCGCTTGGCAAGTCTCGGTCCAATCCAAAAATGTTTAAACCCCACACACGAAAGAAAGGTAGAAATGGCCACCGGAGGAGAACGAAGCGCCGGAATGCAAAACGGACAACAAGGAAAATGCTCGAATGCATGAGACGAACACGTATGCAAATGCAATGCACATGATGACATGATATGAGATGCCTGACAACGACAACAACACACGGAGACAAAGACCCGAACCCGAGAAAATAAAATAACTTAACGCCGGAAACGGCAAGAGTTGGAGTACAAATTGGGAAAGTTACATCCAGGGTGTTACAACACTCCACCACTATGAAAGGATCTCGTCCCGAGATCTAGGACTGAAAGAACGCCAGGTACTCAGAACGGAGGTGATCCTCGCGTTCCCAGGTAGCTTCACGGTCGGAATGGTGTGACCACTTGACTTTGAGAAATTTGATTGACTTATTACGAGTCTTGCGTTCAGTCTCTTCAAGAATAGCAACTGTGTGCTCACGATAAGAGAGATCTTCTTGGAGCTCAATGTCCTTGAAGTTTACGGTGCGGTCAGGAGTCTTGAAGCACTTTCGAAGCTGAGAGACATGGAACACGTCATGAACATTTGCAAAGTTTGAAGGAAGCTCAAGTTGATAGGCGAGGTCGCCTCTCTTGCTGACAATCTTGAAAGGTCCCACGTATCTAGGGGCAAGCTTCCCTTTGATACCGAAGCGACGAGTACCTTTCACAGGAGAGACACGGAGGTAAACATGATCTCCGATCCCGAAAGCCAAATCACGGTGCTTACTATCATAGTAGCTCTTCTGGCGGGATTGGGCTGCTTTGAGGTTATCTCGAATGACTTTGCACATTTCCTCTGCCTCTGTGATTAAGTCATTACCCAAAAGCTGACGTTCACCGGTTTCAGACCAGTTGAGAGGGGTACGACACTTCCTGCCATACAGAATTTCAAATGGGGCCTTGCCCGAACTTGCTTGAAAACTGTTGTTGTAGGAGAATTCAGCATAAGGAAGACAGTCCTCCCACTTCATGCCGAAGGAGATCACACAAGCCCTGAGCATATCTTCAAGAATCTGGTTGACACGCTCGACTTGACCGCTAGTTTGAGGATGGAAAGCTGTGCTGAAGCGGATGTTGGTGCCCATGACCTTCTGAAAAGAATCCCAAAACTTGGATGTAAAGATGCTGCCACGGTCTGAAGAGATCACTTGTGGAATACCGTGCAGGGAGACAATCCGAGAGGTATAGAGTTTCGCCAATTGAGTTGTAGTGATTGACTCTTTGATAGGCAAAAAGTGAGCCACTTTGGTGAGTTTGTCGATGACAACGAATATATCATCATTGCCACGCTTGGACTTTGGAAACCCAGTCACGAAGTCCATTTCAATGTGGTCAAACTTCCATTCTAGAATGGCAAGAGGTTGGAGGAGACCAGCTGGCCTTTGGTGTTCTGCCTTCACTCTTCTGCAGACATCACATTCATTCACGAATTGAGCAATCTCGCGCTTCATTCGAGTCCACCAATAATCTTGCTTAAGGTCCTAATACATCTTCGTACTCCCAGGGTGGATGGAGAGGAGAGAATTGTGAGCCTCGTTCATGATCACTTTACGGAGGTCACCTTTGGGTACAACAATACGATCGTCGAAGAAGAGAGTGTCCTTGTCATCAAGGCGGAAGCACTTGTACTTGGGTTGACTCTTGGCAATCCCAATCTTCACCTTTTTCACCATAGCATCAAGAAGCTGGGCTTGGCGAATCTGGTCTTCCAAGGTAGGAGAGACTTGAAGGTTGGCGAGGAAACCTTGAGGAACAACTTGCAGATTAAGTTTGCGGAAAGCTTCACAAAGCTCGGGTTGATAAGGCTTGAGAATCAGACTGTTGCAATAAGCTTTCCTGCTCAATGCGTCAGCAATCACATTGGCCTTGCCTGGAGTATACTCGATACTCGGATTATACTCTTGAATCATTTCAACCCATCGAGTTTGCCTGAGGTCGAGATTAGGCTGAGTGAAGATGTACTTGAGACTCTTGTGATCAGTGAAAATGTCCACTTTTCTTCCCAATAAGAGATGTCTCCAAGTCAAAAGAGCATGCACAACTGCCGCCACCTCGAGATCATGAGTGGGGTAGTTCTTCTCATTAGGCTTCAACTAGCGAGAGGTATAAGCAACAACTTTCTTCTCTTGCATCAATACTGCGCCAAGACCTTGGAGAGAGGCATCACAAAAGACCTCGTACGGCTTGGATTCATCAGGCGGAGTTAGAACTGGAGCAGTGATCAATTTCTCTTTCAAAGTGTTGAAAGCAATGTCACACTCTGAAGACCAAACGTACTTGACGTGCTTCTGGAGAAGATTAGAGAGAGGCTTCGCGATCTTAGAAAAGTTTTCAACAAATCTTCGGGAATAGCTTGCGAGACCGAGGAAGCTACAGAGTTGCTTCACGTTCTGAGGAGGTTCCCAATTCACAATTGCAGACACCTTCTCAGGATTCACGGCAATGCCCTTGGCAGAGATGATATGACCAAGATAAAGAACCTCATCCAGCCAAAATTCACACTTGGAGAAGTTGGTGTAGAACTGGTGTTCCCTGAGCTTATCGAGTACCAAACGCAAGTGCTTGGCATGATCTTCCTTGTTCTTGGAGAAAACCAGAATGTCGTCGAGATAGACCAAAACAAAGTCATTGGTGTAGGCGTTGAAGATGAAGTTCATCATGAGAGAGAATGTCGGAGGAGCGTTGACGAGGCCAAAAGACATGACAGTGTATTCGTATGAACCATAGCTTGTCCTGAAAGTCGTCTTGGGAATATCTTGCTCACGGATTCGAATCTGATGATAACCCATACGGGAGATCAAGCTTGGAGAATACTTGGGCACCTTTGAGTTGTTTGAACAGCTCATTGATGTTGGGAAGTGGGTATTTGTTCTTGATGGTCTTCTTGTTCAATGGACGGTAATCAACATAAAGTCGGTCCGTTCCATCCTTCTTCTTCACAAAAAGAACACCACAACCCCACGGAGAAGAACTAGGCCGGATGAGACCCATTTTCTCTTGAATATCGAGTTGCTTCTTCAGCTCCTTCAACTCTTCAGGTCCAAGCTTGTAAGGACGTTTGCACACAGGTTCCGTGCCAGGCTCAAGATCAATAACGAATTCAACTGGCCGGTGCGGAGGCATTCCTGTAAGCTCTTCTGGAAAGACATCTTGATATTCGCAAACAACTGGAATTTGCGAGATGGCATCGAGTTCACCCTTCTCATTGAGAGAAAATAGACGGATGGTATCATCACGAGCATCAAAGACAATTACATCCTCAGATGAATGAGTCAATTGAATCTGCCTGGCTGCACAATCAAGATGCGCCTTGTGCTTAGAAAGCCAATCCATTCCGAGAATAAGATCAATATCCGAGTTACCAAGAACCACCGGAGAAGAGAGAAACTTGTAATCGCCCAACGTGATAGAAATATCCGGAATCTCGTGGTTAGCAAGCAAACATTTACCCGAAGAGACAACTGCTAACGGTTTATGCATAACTTGGGAAGTCAACTCATGTTTAGATGCAAAAGGTTTCGAGATGAAGCAATGCGATGCACCAGTGTCAAAAAGAACTTTTGCAGGAATATCATTAACAGGAAGGTTACCCATAATGACATCTGATGAGTCCTCTGCCTGAGCTGCATTCATCAAGTTGACCTTGGCGGACTTGGGGTTATGCTTGACCACAGCTGTACTTGCCGATCTGACAGGAGGAGGAGGAGGAAGATGCCTCTGGTTGAAACACTTGTTGGCATAGTGACCCTTCTGTTGGCACTTGTTGCACATGATCTCTGAAAGCAGACGGTGATACAGAGCACTCGATCTTGGAGGTTGAGACAAAGTCTTGTTCTGAAAGCCAGGGTTGGGTGGGTGGGAAGAACCACTGCCACTTTTGTTCTTCTGCTGATACGGCTGATGAAACGGAGGAGGAGGAAGCCAATACTTCTGCTGCTTGGCCACTTGAGTAGAGGAAGAAGGAGTAACATCTCTGACTCGCTTCTTGGAAGCATCACACCTCAATTGAGCAGCCTCTTGCTTCAATGCCATGTTGTAGAACTCATCGTATCTCAAGGGCTCGAAGAGAACAAGAGCTAGCTGGATTTTTTCTCTGAGACCACCCCTGAACTTCTATATCATGCTCTTCTCATCAGGTACGTCCTGCTTAGCAAAGGGGGCGAGCTTCTGGAACAACTTGTTGTAGTCATAGACAGACAAAGAGCCTTGCTTGAGGTTGCAGAATTCCTCACGCTTGCTTTCAACCACGCTCTGAGGAATATGATGAGCTCGGAAATCTTGATGGAATTCATCCTAGGTAATAACACGTCCACCTCTGGAGTCCTTGTACTGCTGGAACCATTCTGCAGCTTGATCTTTGAGTTGGAAGGAAGCGAACTTGACAAAGTCCTCAGGCCTGACGTCACTGCACTCGAAATGCTTGCACAGATCCACAAGCCAATCATCAGCATCGGTTGCCTCAACACAATTACTGAAAGTCTTTGGCCCGTTAGCAAGGAACTAGTTGAGTGAAGCAAAGTGATTCTGATTGCTGCCTTGGTTGCCTTGATTGCGCTCTTGAAGAATTTGCATGATCAACTGTGTGTTTGCATTGGTTGCGGCCATCACAACTTGCCATCCCTCCGGAGGAGGTGGAGGCGGTGGTGGATCAGGATTCAGAGTCGTGCGCATTGGAGGAGCCATCCTGAAGAGGTTGACCTCCATTAGCACATTGATAGACAAATATTGAAGCTGAATCCAACGGAATGAAAATTGCAACGTATAGTCTTCACATCCGAACAAAATGAACGAATGCATTCCTCTTGAAATGGTCACATATCCATAAATTGAGAAGCCACTTAGAATTAAGGTAGAGAAATAAATCAACAAGGTACGGATTAAGAACGAATAATCAGTAAGAAATCCCAATCTCAAACCAATATCCGTGGAAGAAGAACTAGAGCTACAAGAATTCCCACCTATGAAACTCCCGAACCTTTCCGGTTATGCAATCAGGTGTTGGGGATATAGGGGAAGCATAATATCTCACCCAAACTAGCAAATCCTACATCCAGCTGTATCCATCCTTCAACACATAACCAAGAAAAACTTCAGAAACCATCTACCTCAACCTTCGAAAAACATCCATTATACAAGTTATGGCGATACTCCCGAACTCCCGCCCCAGTACTGGGTGGCGTCGAGGTTATCTCACCAACAAACTGCATAAAAGAGATTTTTGATGTCGGCGTACTAAACTCAGGTATTCCAGAACTGCAACGATAAAATTATGACGACAACACCTCAGAGCTCAACTCCCCGGGACACTTCCACAGAACCCCTGACAGGAGACACCAAGACAATGTTCTCATCATAAAACCATCGGAACGATTCCAAGATACCCGCGCGCTCCTAAAAAATTTTTAGTGAAATTTGAGAAGAGAAGAGTCAAAACTCTACGTCCGGATGCCTTACCAGAGCGATGAGGAGACTGGGAAGTAAAAAGAATTCCTAAACTCTCTGATATATAATTCCTAAATGACTCAAAACATTTTTCTAGACACAACTCAGCCGCTAAAAACGATCAAACAATGGGGCTCCTAAGGTCGGGGCTGGCTCTGATTACCAACTTGTAACACCCTCGATGCGACTATAGCTCCTACGTGTCGAGGCACGACTTAGAGACATAATCGCATTGAAGGCATATGTCGCAAGTTAGGCAATCTTCACACATCCCATGTAATATAGATAATAAAAGGGGAGATAACATAGTTGGCTTACACTCGCCACGTCAATTAAGTACATAAATAACATTACATCATCCAAACACTCATGGCCCGACTACGGCGCCAAAATAAAAGATAACCCAACAAGCGACACGGTCCCGATCACCCCCAACTGGGCACCACTACTGATCATCAAGAAAGGAAACATAGTAATATTGAGAGTCTTCGTCGAACTCCCACTTGAGCTCAAGCGCGTCACCTGGAGCGGAATCATCAAGCCCTGCATCTGGTTTAATAGTAATCTGTGCGCCACAGGGACTCAGCAATCTCGCACCCTCACGGTCAAGACTATTTAAGCTTAAAGGTAAGGCAAGGTAAATATGTGGAGCTGCAACAAGCGACTAGCAAATATGGTGGCTAACTTATACGCAAAAGAGAGCAAGAAGAGGAGGCAAAGCGCGAGCGAGAAACTAGAGAACAACCTGCGCAAGCATTACTCCAACACCGTGTCCACTTCCCGGACTCCACCGAGAAGAGGCCGTCACGGTAACACACTCAGTTGATTCATTTTAATTAAGTTAAGGTTCAAGTTATCTACAACCGGACATTAACAAATTCCCATCTGCCCATAACCGCGGGCACGGTTTTCGAAAGTTCAAATCCCTGCAGGGGAGTCCCAACCTAGCCCATGACAAGCCCTCACGGTCAACGAAGGAATAGACCTCCTCCCAAGACGTTCCGATCAGACTCGGTATCTCGGTTCTTCAAGACACTTCGACAGGTTAAAACAAGACCAGCAACACCGCCCGAATGTGCCGACAAATCCTGATAGGAGCTGCACATATCTCTTTCTCAGGGCACACTCAGATGATCCATACGTCGGGTAGGCCAGCCTAGAGTTGCCCCTGGTAGCCCCGGACATCGCTCGGTGGGACCAACATTCAGAGGAGCACTGGCCCGGGGGGTTTAAAAATAAGATGACCCTCAGGCTCCGGAAACCCAAGGGAAAAGAGGCTAGGTGGCGAACGGTAAAACCAAGGTTGGGCATTGCTGGAAAAGCTTTAATCAAGGTGAACTATCAAGGGGTTCCCATTATAACCCAACCGCGTAAGGAACACAAAATCCGGGAACATAACACCGGTATGACGGAAACTAGGGCGGCAAGAGTGGAACAAAACACTAGGCGAGAGGCCGAGCCTTCCACCCTTTACCAAGTATATAGATGTATTAAGATAACAAGATAATATAATGATATCCCAACAAGTAAATAAATGATCCAACAAGGAACGGCCTTCAATCTTCACCTGCAACTAGCAACGCTATAAGAGGGGCTGAGCAAAGCGGTAACATAGCCAATCAACGGTTTGCTAGGACATGGTGGGTTAGAGGTTTGACATGGCAATTTGGGAGGCTTGAAAGCAAGTGGTAGGCATCGTAGCATTGGCATAGCAAAAGAGCGAGCAATCTAGCAAAGCAAAGATAGTAGTGATTTCGAGGGTATGATCATCTTGCCTGCACAGTTGTCAGAGTTGACTGGATCCTCGAAATAAAACTCAACGGGCTCCTCGTTAGCGAACTCGTCTCCCGGCTCTACCCAAACAAGACAAACAAGCAACAAGGACACAATCAACCACGTGCAAGGATCAAACAATATGATGCAAAGATGATATGCTATGCGGGATGCGATGCGGGATGCATATGTAAGATGTGATAGGGAATGCATGAGCCTGGCCTCAACTTGGAAATACAAGTGTGCCACTGGAAAGATGAGATGAAATCGCTTGAAAACGATATAAAGAACGCCGGAATCGTAGTTACGGTTTGGAAATGGCAAGCGATTCAAATATGACATCGGTCTGCGATTTACAGCAAGTAGCCATCTAAATGCAATGAGATGAACATGCTACAGCACCCAAACATGTCAACAAAATACATGGCAGGGATGCATTCATGGTGCTTAACAAAAGTCTAGCACTGAGCTACGGCCAATTCATCCATTAACAGGTTCAAACAAGCATGGCAAAATGCATATGGCAAACAGATTTCAGACTTAGTGAAATTAACACTTGTCTGGAATTTCAGATCAGGTAGCACTCTTCGGAGCAACAAAACTATATGTTACAGGACCTGAACATGGCAAAGTAAAGCATGACATGGAGCTACTCAAAGAGCTTAACAAAAGTCCCTTAGTGACCTTGAGCCAAAAAGGAACAGAAAATACAATTGCAAGCATGTGAACATGGCAAAAACATAATCAGATCACAGACTTAGAGAAAACTGGAGCATGCTAAAACAGATATCAAGTAGGCATGTTTACGAGCTCGATGCACTCACTACGGAGCAAGTCATGACAATCTAAGCATACACCCATTAAGAATACATAAAATGCAAGCTAGAAAAGGGAAGAACAATAGCATGGCATGCATGGATCAACTACAACATCATCGGCAAAATTGCAAACAAGTTGACAATCTGCCCAGATTCACAAAGTAGCAAAAGTAGAGCTCGATTGACTCAAGCTAGGGTGCTCCATAATTTCAAACAAAGGCATGGATGGATAGAGCACTACAATATTAACAAAACATCCTTACTGATCATCCTCAAAAGAGGCACGGATCACTAGGAAACAACATGAACATATGGCAATATGAGATAAACAACTCAAGGACTTAGTGGAAATGCTAAGTCCCTGAAATCAGAATTACCAAGTGCCTCACTTGGCAAGCTTGTGCTAGTCACCACACACATCACAAAAATACATGGGTTGCACCTCTGGAAAGATGACAAAGCCCTTAACAAAACATATGTAGAGCTCATGGGCATAACATGCACACAATAATTATGGCAAAAACGACAAATACCTAAATGGAGCAGCAGATCTGACAATTATCTCAAGTAGCCCTCTTCTAATAGCATTTCGGGCATCAAGATGAACTCAAATGAAAATGATGCAATGGAATGAAATGATGTACTCTTTGAGATGAACATTTTGATATGCTATATGCCAAAAACGGAGTTACGATACGGAGATACGACACGATGAACATGAGCATATGGATCTGGGATTTTTGGGACTTAGCCGAAAATACTACCTCCAGATCTAGGGTTTGCCCGACGCGGAAATCGAGGCAGCCGGATCTTCGCCGGAATCACTATAGACGATCTGATCCGGCGACGTGGGACTTGCCGGTGACCGGACTTGGCGAGGACGGCGATGGCGGCGGCACCGCCGGGCGGTGAGGGCGCGGTGGCCTCGGGGCGGCGCGGAAGCCGAGGCGGTCAGAGAGGCGGCGGCGGCGGCTC